>NW_020271685.1:5136-7136 GCF_002803265.2 Melanaphis sacchari | reverse complement strand
CGTGCGGGGAGTCGGCAGCGCCCACGTTGAAGCACAGGACTCGTTGAGATCTTCGGTGCGCAGTCGATGACGAACACTGGAAACTCGTGGCGCGCGCGGACCACCAGGCACCTCCCGACCAGGGCCACCGCCTCCGGAAACGCTGCCGCTATCGGACCAGCAGGTCTCCACGACCCGCAACTCGCGCGCCTGTTGTCTACGGCTATCGGTCGTACTGCTGCGATGTGGGGACCGGTAACACGCACCCGCCGCCGTTCCGTCCGCATGGTGTACGAAACAGGCGGCCGGTCGTACTGGTGGCGGTCCACCACGGTCGGCCGGACGTGAGCGGCGCCGCTATGGGTCCCAGACCGCCTCAGGCCGGGTCGGCCAGCGGACCGAGACGGTCCGCCGTCGGCCCAGCCTCAAACGGCTGCGAACGGCTCGCAGCCGTCGTCGTGGCCCATTCCGAGCTGCGGCCGCCGGCATCGGTGTTCAGTAAAGTGGTTGGACGACGGCCGGCGGCCGGCCGCCCGCCAGTGGGATCAGTATCTGCCGCCGGCCGCCCGTCCTCGGCAGCCGCACGGCGATCAGCCCGTCGGGCGCGTCCGCGACAGGTCACGACCGGCCACGGGCACCGGCGTTCGCGCGGCCAGCCGGTCGGCAGCATTTTGTGCGCGGTCGCGTGCTCGTCCACCGGCCGTCGCGGTCGCCTCGACAACACCGACAGTCCAATCGTAGGGCTACGCATTGGTTCGATCTGTCGCGCCGGCTGACGCCGACGTCTTCGCACCATATCCTGCTGCTGCTGCGGTTCCTTGATAATATTTTCGTTAACCTGTCCGGAATCGGCGTCTTGTCGTCGGCGTCGTCGTTGTGCGCGACGTCGTCCACGTCCTCGCCACCATCGCCGCCTTCGCCGTCGTCCACCTCCTCGTCGTCCAAGTCACCGTCGCAGCAGCCGCCATTTCCGTCGACGTACACCACTGTCGCGTCATCGTCAAATCCACTGTTTCCGTTTTTATATTCGCCCACGTCTTCGTGTTCGGATTCACCGTTGTCGAATAAAATCGACGGCTGTTCGCCGACCACGTCCAACGGAAACGGCGCTGACAACGGCAGACCCGATCAGGCCGAGTTGGCCGCTCTCCGGTCGCGTTTCACGGCCAACACCCTTGGCATCCGGTTCACCGCGATCTGCTCTTCTTGTGTCAAAGGCGTCGGGCCGCCCGGTGTTGGTAGCGCCGGCCAAATACAGCAAAACGTCGCTTCCGGCAAGGTCAACCCCCGTCAGTTGTTCATCGGATGCGTGCCGTTACACGTCAAGTACGGGCAGCTCAAATTGTTGTTCGAGCGGTTTGGCGAAGTCACCTACGTCAAGGTTTACGAGGGCTACAACAAGCAGACCGGCGCCAAGATGTCGCACAACTATGCGTTTCTATTTTTCAAAGACGAAAAGTCCGTGGAAAAGGCTATCGCCGCGTCACCCATACCGCTCGATTCCAATTGGAATCTCAACGTGTCTCGGCCCCACCATCACACCACCACAGTCGGCGCAAGTGACCGTTGACGTGATATTATTATAACACTCACAAGCCTTTGCCGAGGTTTTTCATTATTTTTATTTTTGTTTTTGGTATTTGCCGTATTGTAATGTTTATAATTGCCACGTGTACACTCGGTTTGACAATATTAAATTCTGTGACAGTAATCGAAACGTTTGATTTATTTTTGAAAATTTTTCGTTCAGATATTATTCATTCAGCTACTCGTATACATGATATTGTACGTATTTCCTGTTGCCGTTTGAAATTTCGTTTCATCAGTGTTATCGTCATTTTTATAATAATTGATGTATTTTTTATTTCACTTATACAAAAATATTTTATACATGTGATGTATTACTACACTATGGAATGCGTGCCTTTTATGGAACAAAAAAACGTTCATTTTTTCTGATCAATAATGGCTGGTGAGAAGTCTGAACAAATATTTGAATTAGCTGTTTATTTTATTTGATC
>NW_020271685.1:0-5126 GCF_002803265.2 Melanaphis sacchari | reverse complement strand
TGTTCGTACGTTGTGGAAAATGGTTTTTTTTCCTTAGCTATCTCAGCATTAATATTTTCCTTTTGTTTTTATTAAGCTTGTTGCCACCGTTGGCTAATATTCACTTCCAACCAGTTCGGCAATTTTGTACGCCAGTTCGGTTAACATTATTTTGTGCGGCATTATAATAATATATTCTGTGTGTCGTTAAGCTCGGTTGGTGTTTCCGGCAGCTCTGCAGTCCACGTGATTGTATATTATATTATTCTCTCTCTATCATTATATAATTTTCGACGAGCAGTTCGCCCGCTATTTTAGGTTATTGTTTTTTAATCTATTATACTATTATTTTGTCCATTATAACTATTATTATTATTATTATTATTATTATTATATTGTTTTTGTATATGTATCACTGGTGGCTGATCACTCCGGTGATATCTTATTATTATTTATTTTAAAATTTTCATGTTTCAATATACATTTCATTGGTCAAGTTCCTTTTTTTCATTTTATGTATCTATGTATTAACTTGTTTGTTAAGCACTGTGTACCCAGTCCGTGTTGGTGCTAGTTCTAGGCACTGACTGCCGCGGCAGAAGTGACTAGGGCAAAACAATACATAAAATTACTAAAAAATTAATGGTAACTATACTTAAACAATATTGTACATGCAAAGTGTACAAATAAATAAGTAATGCTAATACCAACACGTACGAATGTTTAAGTTTATTACGATAAAATGTTTCTATCTTAAACATAATAATACATGAACTGCGTCAGGCCCCTGACCCCTGACACTGCCAATAGAGTTGCCTAACATAGTATAATATAGAAAAAAAAATGAGGGGTAGCGAAAAGTATATTATTATGTTTTTGCTGACATTTTTCTAACAGTATTGTACCAAAACTATTTTATATACGTTTCGCCTCTATCTAGGAGGTACATAAATATATGTCATTGCGATAGTCACGCCGTTCTAAGATATATGGCCAGCTTCGTTGCGATCTGTGATAGAGTAACTACCAACGCTCATATTATGTATACAATACGTGTTACTAGTCAATACGTTTACAGTTTAAGACATAGATCAACCTACCACTTAGTTTTAAAACTACATGTATGGAGCGCTTTTTCCTAATACGATTCGAACTATGTGCAGTTAATTTTCGATGATATAAATTTCAAAAAACCAAGACAACGAAAAAACATAGTTTTTCGTGCACGTCATAGTTTAAAAGATATCTGCTATATTGCTAAGAGATAATTAAAAGTACCTAAATAACTTTTGCGTGATAACGCTAATTTTATTGTACTACGGGATTACTAAGAAAAAGAAATATAAAAATAATAAGTGGGATAAACGAGCTGTATGTGGTAAGAAATCGTTATGGCTCTCATTGCACATGTTACACGGGTAAATTATATTTTGAGTACTTCATATTATTTGAAATACAAGTTCCAAAAATCAATATTTATAAGTGTTTTGGGATTTAGGTTTATTAGTCTGGATAGTATTTACTATTAACTAATAATCATTAATTTATTTACCATATGAAAAAATAGTACATAATAAATAACTAAAAAATAAATAAAGACACAACTAAAAAAAAAATATAGATAAACTATGAAAAATAAAGCATAATTTAATCACAAGTGTAATAAATAAAAAAAAAAAACTTAGCTAAACTTATTGATGAAATTTTACCTTATAATAATATATTAACTTTTTAGATGTTATAGATAGGTTTTATTAAACATAAATGATGAAGCTAAGAGTGTCGACGTTCTTTTACCTCTCCGTCTATTATATTTTTAAATTATTATTTTTAATAATTAATAATTAAGATGAGAATTGAACATGCATTAAATGAATAAAAAAAAAATAATAGTTTGATTAAAATGTATAACATTAATTTAAACTTAACAACAAGTGAAAGACCAATTTGGATTGTTGAATTAATACTCTCATGCTTTTGAGAATAACAGCGGCGTGTTTCTGTAGGGAAATCTGGTGACTGGATATGTAGACTACTCGGTGGAGACAGAATCCTTGACAGGGACATGACTGACTTTAATGTCAGACTGGGGATTCTACTTAAATATTTGACCTTTTACTTGTTGTTCTAATTTAATTAGTTATTGTTTATTTAATATAAATACATTAGTATTAGAAAAACATGTTTTTTATGAAATAAAATACTAAACAAGTAAAAAATTATTATGACTAATTGTTCGGTAATTATTTTAATACATTATAATATTATTTGTAAATACACATGAATCTATATTGGGTGCAATTGGTAATTTGTTGGATATTATAAAGTACAATATTAAATATAAATATAACTGATAAAATTTTGATTGTTATGATATTGTTTACTTAATCATTAAGATGGATGAATAATATGATATATAATTATTATAAAGCTTTGTGGCGTAATAATGTAAATACCATGACACCAGTAAAAGTTACGAAATAGTATAATAACATTAAAAATAATGATAATAACTTTATTATATATAATGAAAAAAGTTCATATAGAGATAAAATAATTTTAGATTTGGATGTCAAAGAAAGACAACCATTCAATTGTATCTAATGTAACAAAGTGGGGGTTTTCATACTTTCAATGAATAATCTCTTTAGACATTATTCAACAAAATGTTCGATTTTTGAATCGTACTTCCGAAATCAAGTTCTGATAAAGGTTTGATTACTAGGTTATATATTATCAGTCCGAAATCCCTATGTTTTGTTCTAATTCTATTTTGTGTGAAACACTAACGGCATTAGGTAATGGAATCCTATAAGTCTGGTCATTAGGTTTTTTATTAGCATCATTTAGACTTGGTTCTCGTAATTTTGGGGTACAAAGGTAAATCGCTTCCACGCAGTGTATCCCGGGCAACGTTATAAACGGCTAAAGATTTACCAATAACTGCAATCAATGTCTAAAAAACAGCAAAAATACAAGACATGGATAAATAAAAAATATGCAGAGAAAATTTCAACCATCAGTTAACAGTATTACGCCGGTTAAATGGCAATAATGAGTAAAATCTTAAAGTATTCAGAATCCTAAGTAGTCTGTATGTCACTCTGACGAGTGGGTTGAGTAAGAATCGGTGCAGGCTGACGATGAGCCGGAACGATGCCTTGGAAAAAATATTACATATAAATTAATAAAAATAAATAAGTATACATACCATGAGCATTTTTCTCATGCCTCTTATGACCTGACATGGCACTGAATGTCTTGATTCATACAGAGCACGGAAAAACAATTCCTCGGTGTATGATTTTGTGTTTGACCAAACTGTCTTTACGCGTGAACATTAACTGGCACTGATCGCAATTAAACATCTGATAATTTTAAGGTAAAAGCGAACGAAAAAAAAAATAAAGTATAAACGTTTAAAAACACTCAGAAATACTCGAAGACGACGTGTGTTTTACAACGGTTTAAAACGTTATAAAAAAACTGTTGGCACTTTCAGAATATATGTATAAAAACGTATTTAGTAAGAGTAGTTTTATATACAAAAGTAGTAGGATAAAATGGTATGTTCAGAAGTCTGAGCCCTGAGTCCTGAGCCCTGAACCCTGAGCCACCTCCGCCGCCGCCACCCGATATCGTTCATGCGTGACATATGTTTGTCGATGTTATCATTTGTTATAAAATGTTATCTTTAACAAGTCCGTCCACGTTTTTCCAATCAGTCTGTTTTCGACACACATGCCCATGCTCGGAAATTTCGTTTCTACTGTACCGTATTTTTTCAAGTGTTCATTTTTACAATTATTTTGCACTCTGTGTTTTCCAAGTGTTTAATTTTTATACATTATAATCATGTTTAAATGCAAACCGTGTTCTTCAACGTTTATGCGTAAGGACAATTTGAAAGTTCATGAAAAAAAAAAACATAACGGGATACGATTTACATGCACTATCTGTCCGTCGACATTCAACTTCAAAACTAGCCTCAATAAACATATAAAGAATATTCATGGTATGTATTTTTATTTTTCTACAATCTTATTTATTTTATTTTAATTTATATTTTTCAAAGGTATGATTAACGTACCCAATCCTATACCCGCTCCAAGAGATATTGTAGACTTTTGCTCTGACTATGATAACATTTGTATGAAAGCAATGGACGATTTTGAAAAAAATCATGACTTGACAGATAATATTACAAGTTAGTTTTATTTATTAGCTATATTAGATAAGAAACCATCTCTGTATTTATTAGATCTTAATTAGGTTTTTTATTTTAAATGATGGATATTTAACTGCGGACATTAATGGCAAACGTGTTTCCGCCGCAAATACTATGTCAGCTGCTAGGGCAAAGAGGACACGCATGAACTTAGTGCAGTCCCCCGGTTTCGTAGAGATTTCGTTCTCATCGATCAGAAAAATACTTTGGTACTACGCCAAAAATGTTAATAATTCAGTAATTTATACCGAGTTTCTCCGATCGCTCGAGCCCGAGCTGAACGAATTATTGAAAACACACGTAAGAGACCAACGATAAAATTTAATTTGAACCTCGAGGCTACCCACAACCGGCTAAACGTACCAAATTTGCTGGAGAATTGGGTGTTCAAAACATCGACGGTCGAAATTTTTTTAGATAGTGATATAAGTACGATTACTGATAGGGCGTACATGCAATTGTTGGATGAAGAGGAAGAATTTAAATCTTGCGGAAGTGGATTTTCATTAGAGACGATAGATTGGTTACTGTTGGTGGTATATAAATATATACCGATGGGCGGTTTGTCATATATTCAGTTGACAGGAAACGGGCCAACATCAACCTACGAAATGTAGACCAGCAATGTTTTTAGTGAGCGATTCTCGCGAGACATATGATGGTACCGGCGACATTTCGTTTGGAGGGAAACAATTATAGTCAACACGAAAACAAATACAATTTTGAGGGTATTTAGTTTTCAACACCTTTACACCAAAAAGAGATATTTGAATAAAAAAAAATCCGAACGTGTCAGTCAATGTTTACGGGCTCGAAAAGAAGTTTCAACAACTTAAGAAATATTCTACATACGAGGTGTACCGGTTACGCGTAGTCGATGAAGAGAAGGCGAACCATTTCGACTCGTTGTTGGTGACGG
>NW_020271684.1:0-15345 GCF_002803265.2 Melanaphis sacchari | reverse complement strand
CTCTATTTCCTATGGGTCTCTAGCAATGTATGGTTTGCTTATATGCAGCCCGGTTACCAGGTCGTACACACGCTCACTATTTGTTTACTATTATTTATCTATCAGCTCCTATTTCATATGTTTTTAAATACAGTTCACTCTCCACCTCCCACAGGGCTCTCGATCTACAACGTAATTATAATCACACGTTTTCACCGGCTTCTTGTGCAGCCCTATCGCACATTAATAGAACACGGCAATCAACGTAAAATTCAAATCGACACGGTCGCACTGCTGCGTACCAATAACGCGGCGTCGGCCACGTTTACGTTAATCAATAAACCCAGATTACTGAAATACACTACGCATAAACACTGTGTGGCGACACCCCTGGTATTGGCTTCGTTGCGATACATCACCAGTCAAGAAACATGATTGACTTTTAATAAAATTTCGAATTCACAAATATGTTAAGTAAAAAAATTAATTTTTTTTGAAATCGATTTGATTGGCTATAAGATTTTTCAACCGTTTGTCCAACACCGTTATGTTAAACAATCGAGCCGTACGACAGACGTCTTTTATAGAACCTCTCATGTTAACCACGTGCGTATATTTCTCGTTGTACAGGTTTTCCATTACACGATGGACCGGCTCATGTTCAACGTTATCACGAACTCTGCGGTGCTCGGTATCGTGATGATGACGATAGACCTTTATACGAAATCCTGGATTTCTGGGTTTCACGCCGTGCCTGGTTACTAAATATTCTTTTAGAGGTAGCGGGTTGTAATCCGACGTATGGTAATCGGCAAACTTGTAAATCACACGAGACGTCGATATGGACGACGACGTCTCCATGACGTATAATAATCAATCTAATAAAACTCGATATATATACACACTATCCGAAAACCGAAAACCGTTTATGGATGTGTGTCGATTGAAAAACGGCCTATATCTCAGTAAAGAAACGAAATCTGACGAAAAACTGTGCATCACCGAAACGCACATGTTGAACATCGCGCGCACCGTATTGTTCATGTACGTGTCCGATGTTTTACCGAAACAATCTATGTACGATATAATATATAGTGGTTCGGTAGAGTTTGTAATCACGGAAAGCACAAAAATCAAAGAATCCGTAGGTTTTGATGAAGTCGTACGGATTCTGGATCGTGTATTCGGTAAAAACTTTTGCAAAATAGCGCGCAGACCGATAACCGTATTGTACTATAAATATCTGACCAAATGGAAGTTTTATAATTACGGGCAACGGGTACGGGCCCCTTCGGCTAACGACCTAGTGGATACCTATCGATTTTTAAAAATTCCGGTATCGCGACTGTCCAAAATCAGTACTTTTATATTGTCACGTACCAACACGGACAACAAAATACCGCTGCAACAGAAAATAAAAAAACTGCAATGAGCGTGTCGCTAGATTCGTGGGAAAGCGTAAATTACACGGTACAGCGTTTTTTTAAACCCGATTTACGTCCGTACTATAACGACGAATACCTGAAAATGCTATTAGATATCATAGCACAGAGTGTGGGTAAAAACACATTCAATTACGTGTTCACTATCGTTTCGTTAGCCGAACCGATATGGCACAATAACAACGTGATAATCGTATCGTTGCCCATGATACAATACTTGTTGGACCAACCGGTCAAACTGCCCGAAACGAAAATCGTACCAGTTAAAAATTTCGATATCTTTGAAAACTTTAACGTGTTGCGGAACGACGATGCTCACGAAGGAATCAACGCGTACGAGCACGATGTGAAAAACGAATACTTGGTGCAATGGAACGATTGCGATGATTTGTCTTCGGTACGCGACAATTCGTACACCCCCATAAACGAGAGCCAAATAATATCGTTGATCATGGTGATGCGATTGACGCTATGCGTTTCTCATTGGTCGACTCATTATAAATTGAAGAAAAAAATTACGGATCACATTGGATTTCCGCGCATAGAAATGGCCGATTTACTACGATCGACGATTAGGGAAACGCCGTATTCGAATTTTGTTTCTACGGAATTCAACGCGTTGGAGTCCAACAGCAGCAGCAGTAGTGACGACGACGCGATTGTTGAAAAACACAACACCAACGCAAAAAAAAACAAAAAGAAATTATGGTGCCGATATAGATAAATACAATCCTAGTAAAAAATACAGAATATAATCTACGCGTGAGGGGGCAACACCAACATGGGTGATTATGTTTTTTTTGTTAAATTTTCATACTGCGAATCTTTATAAGAAATCGTACCCAACAACAATATTACAAACAGCGTAAACAATAACAAACACACAACAGACATAGTGGTGATTACGTTCAATCCGTTTTTACCGAATTGTTTGTGCAATAGGTCTTGGAATATAGTATCGCGAGCGTTGTGCGTTCGTTTAACGGAATCGTTGCTCATGTTTTTTTTATTACGAAAACAAAGACGGTTTAGACACCAATAAAACGATACGATCCAACCACGGTTGTTTTATCAATTGATCGTACACGTTCAGTTCCCTGTTTATAAAACCGTCTGTAGATAATAGTGTTGCGAAAACACTAAAAGCGAACACTAAAATAACAATAATATACAACATTGTGCGATATGATGAATAATTACAAACCCGGGTTACGAGCCATAAACGAGAAATCGTTAAACGATCTTTTAGACTGTATACCAAAAGACGTGACGAACGACTTTATGCGCAAACAACTACCTATTCCATCTAATAAACGAGTGCCGATTCGTATAAACGATCACGCCAATCTTCCGAGATTTTTGACCACTATGGTCTCGGAACTCGCTTTGTTGGACGAATCCGACGTAGTGCGCAGGTTTAACGTGTGTTTGGGTTATATGCGAGTTCGAGATTACTCGTTGCACACCATTAATAGGTACTTGAAATTATTACGAAAACACGGGGTGTTCGGTACGGGAGACGCCGTCGAATATTTAAAATGCGATCCGACGTTGTTTAAACCACAAAAACACATTCGTATAATAAATAAAAATTCGTTTATTAAATATATAAAATATATGATGTGTAATTTTACAAAATTCACAGCACCGTTATTGATGTCTGTGTACACAGGCTTACGTACTACGGAAATATTGCAATTTACAACGTTTAATATGAAACAATTGATAAATAAAACAACAATAGTAAATATAAAACGTAAAAACACGTCGCCTCAAAAAAAAATTATATTATGGAAACCGAATTACATCAAACCGTTCGATGATTTTGTTAAACAATTAAAAACGTTGTACGAAACCGAATACAATATGTTCGAACAACATGGTCTGGACATCCGTTTGTTTAACGTGACTCCGCGTACTTTAGTGAATCGGGAACATTCTGTATTTTTCCGGGCGACTGGAGAAAAATTACCGTTCGGATACGGGGTGCACGGCAACCGAACGACTATGGCGAGTATCATGTACGACACCACTCCGAACCTCATAGCTGTGAAAAATTTCTTACAACACGAAAACATATCGAGTACTCGTAGTTACGTGCGAGCCGACACGCGTTCGTTGGAAAAACAATTTAACAGAATAACGGCGGAACATTTTAAAGATGTTTTGGAAAAACTCGAATGATCGTTATTTTTTTTGTTTATCCGCGGAGTCTATTGGACATTGGATCTTAAGTATACGTATTTTAGTATTTACATATTACATTAATATTTAAAAGGTATACACAGTAATTTAGCATTTAAAATAAGACAAGGTAATATTAATTAGGAGTTAGGTTAAATGATTAGTATTATTTACAATTTACAGTGTATTTGAGAAATTGTACGATCGTTATTAATATTGTGATACAAAATGCACGGGTTGGAATCTAGTCAATAATTTGACGTTGGGTTTTGGATTACCGTAAAACATCGCATTCTTGCCCAATCGACTTTTCAATATGTGTTTGATTAAAGACCGTTTGTATTTTCGTGTTAACGCGACGACCGTGTTTACGGGTTTGTTTTTAAAATATTTTTTGCACAAAACCACCACTCGTTTTTCGAAACGATTTTCTTGTAATTGTTCGTACACGTTGGTCCACGTTGTAGTTTGAAACGTTTTAGCGTTAAACGCCAAAAACATCATAGTAGCTTCATAGTTTTCCAGCACGTTCAACACGTCGTTGGCTCGTTGATCGTCGATGTCTTTTATCGAACATTTCAAAATCCGCATCACGCTGTCGCTGATATTGTGTATATGAGCAGATGCAGCAGACATTCCGGTAGATTTAACAGCAGGCAAAACATCGGCATTCGCGCGTTTACAGTCAATAGAACGCTTATTACTATTACTATTATTAACGGCGTCATTATCGTCGGCGTTCGGCATGTATGGCGTTTGATTTTTTGATATGCATATGATATTGTTAATAGCTTCGGCAACGCACAAACGCACGGAAAGTTCTTCGGTATCCATTTCGTTGGCGGCCGTCGATCCGATTGAACTGTCATCGGATATGCGATCCAAACTATCCTGTACATTGAGCAATAATGAATTATTAACTTTGCAATCAGCGGGCCCGCGATCGGGAACAATATCACAAGAAACAGACGGAGAAGAGGAAGAAAAACTACAACCATCACCAAAAGTATCGGTGTCGTTGTCATCGTTAACACCAATGGTTTTACGGGAAACGACACCGGTACCTAAATCTCGATCAATGTTATCGCAATCCCGTTTTACGTCTGAACTGGTAAATCGTGCATTGACAGATTTAATCGTTTCGATTAATATAGCAAATGCGTGTTCGCTTAATTTAAAATCGTTCATTTTTTTCTAAATCCAAAAAAATGAAATTGACTATAGACGAATTAAAAAAAATACGAACTGTACAATGGACCAGCAAAATGATGGACGACGGTACGATATATTACACACCCGTGGATTCTGTTTCGACAGTCTTGTTCGATATGGATCTACTGCGACTCGTTATAGCTCCAAAATTCCGAAAACAAAACGCGATCACGCGTGTACTGAATTACGATCTCTTGCAACCGGTCGTATTGCTTTCCAATCTCGAACTGAAATTAAGACCAGAATTAGAAACGGCTATGTATTTTTCCACCGTATCGGATATGTCGTCAGCATTTAATGACAACATCCCGCTTCAGATAACAACCGGTTGGCGACACGTGTCGATTATGATTTTAACGACAATACTATACATTATTGTGTTGGTCATAGGCGTAGAATGGTGGGGGCTAAGGGGCCTATAGCCCCCCCAGAATTCTACTAAGCCCCCCCAGAAATTTTTGTGTAATAGTTTACTGTCTTATACAGTTATACGTCCATATGTGGGAACTGAAAACATTTTCTATTATTTATTTTGATATCAGAAGAATACTTTATTTGATAATTCAAATTTTAAATTATTCATTTATTTATACATTACCTACAATATCATATCGACATTCGACATCAATAACAATAATAATATTTTGTTGTATACCTAGTTCTATCTTCTATATTATAAATTAGTAAATTATAATGACGTTATCGCCGTCCATCGATGTTTCTGGAAAAAATACTTATAGTGTTTACTGTTTAGGTTAAAAATAGACGGCGATAACACAGCGTTGACGATACGAGAGTATTCGTTAATGGTAAATCCGCCAAACTTGTAAACACTAAACAGTATAATGGTATAACTATTAACTACAGTCTACACTCTATATTATATACGCTGATTATTTTATAGCAAAATAAGTTTTCACCGTGTTCTCATCTTACGTTCAGTTTTTCTTAAAGTGCATTTAAACATAAAATATATTTTTTTAAATACCCGCAAGTTTTAACGATTGCGATGTTTAGTATATTTAAATTTAATAAAGTAAAGACCACGATTAATAACCCACCCGTTAAAAATGCCATTCAGACCACTAGTGATCTTGATAAACATGCTGATGAAGAATATGAAGAAGACAATCCAAGTTTTAATAGTGTTGACAGTGCAGAGGAAGAATCCAGTCGAGAAAAACTAATTGTATCCACTTGTATAGACTCAAGTGATGTAAAAACTTTAAAATTAGATCTTGGAATTTTAGACTCTGGACCAAAACAACCGATTTTAAAAGTAAATATTATATTATAGTTTTTATTAATTATACGATAGATAATACAAGATATTAATGATATTATACTTTTTAATTGTGTTATCTAAAATTTTTACTTAATTGTCTGAAAAATATAAAAATTATTCATAGAACATATTACCTATAGTATAAGCTATGATAAAAAAAGGACTTTTTATACTATTTTTAATTATACTTGAAGATATTTTAACAAAAATCAATATTCTTAGTAACCTAATGCAAGAGAAAAAAGCAACTTTGGGAAAATCAGTAAATTTAATCAATAGTATTATAAAAACATTTGAAAATGACCGTTGCTCAGAAAAATTTAAAACTGTGTGGACAGAAGTTATAGCATTGGCTAAAGAGTTCAACATTTCATTAGAAATTCCAGCTAAAGGTTATTTAAAAATATTTATAAATTTTATTTTATATTAGAACGAAAAGATAGTTTTTAACCTTAATTGAGAATTTATGTTGAAGTATTTTATGTTTATAATTTATAATATATCTTTATATATTTAATTTGATACTTCACAGGTTCCAAACGTAAAAGAAAAGAAACAACAAATTTACAAAACTATTATGTTAGTAATACTACTGGTGCTGAATGTTCTTATGCTAATGTAGATGAACTCAATGAAGGAATGAATGATGAAGACACCCAGTTTGAATACTGGAAAGTTAATGGTTATTTTAGGATACTTGACTGTGTTTTATCAGGTTTGAGAAGCAGATTTTCAACAGAAAGCTTGAAAATTGGACATAGTATTGATAACTTTATGAAGTTAAAATATGATGAAAGTTTACATTTTATTGAACATTACGAGGTTAGTAAAATACATGAAAATATATTATATTAATGTTAATATAAGGTTTTTGTTTTTAGAATGCTTTATGTATTGATAAAGACCAACTTAAAGCTGAAATGCTAATTATGAAGAACTGTATTAATAAAGATGATTTTGACATAGGTGCTCTTGTATCAGAAATCAACAAAAAAATTTTTCCAAATTTATACAAGCTTTTACAAGTAGCACTTACAATTCCAGTAAGTTCTGCTTCTTGTGAAAGATCGTTTTCGGTAATGCGGCGAATAAAAACATGGCTACGAAATTCTATGTCTAACGATAGATTTTCAAATCTATCATTACTTCATATTGAAAGGGACTTTGCTAATAATATAACATCTGAAGAGGTTCTAAATATATTTGCGCAAAAAAGCAGGCGTTTAAACCTTACAATATAGTAATTAGTAATAATTTCCTATTTAAAATGTTTTTTTTTTTTAATATTTAATTCAAATACAAAATATGTATTTGATAATAATATGATGTATGGTATATTATTTATTTATATTTTACTTAATAATGTGCTTCTTTAGTCCTTTTAATATTTTGTTCCTTTATATTTTTCTATAGTTATATTTGTAGAATATAATATGTTCTGTACCTGAATCATTATAGCCCTTATACAAAGTGATTCGCAAGCAGTTTCGGCAGCGTCGTTGATACCATAAAAAAAAAAGGCTATAGCCCCCCCAAAAAAAATCATCACGCTACGCCTATGGTGTTGGTATTAATGTATTGTTGTTCCAATAATTATTTACCGACACGTCTCACAAAAATATTACAATATAGATTTATATAAATATTTAGTTTGTTGGACTTGTCGGTTTTTTGCTACTAACCAAATACGATTTTCCGCAACGCGGACTCGTTTACATACACACCGTAACACATAATTAAATCATTTATGCAATAATTCCGAGTGTTTTTTGTAATTGTGATCGTCCAATAGACGCACGACGCCGTTGTCCAACGAATCTCCGTCGGGCACGCGTTCCGAAACCAAACGAAACCCGTAATAGTTCAATTTTTCTCTATACTTGTCCAATCTCTCGGCGTCCAATTCCAAACCCGATCCGTTGTTGCGAACGCCCAATAAAAACATCTTATACGCGTTTTCCCATTCCTCGGTGCCCCAGTAAAAGAAACTCGGCGGATTTTTATCGTGCGGCGTCGGTATACCGCGCACAGTGTTGTTGTAATTTTGATCCATACGACACGTGTACGTGGTCAAAAACGGCGTACAGACCGGACCTATTAACGATTGTTTGACGTTCATTTACAAATGTCCGGGCACGCCGACTTTAGTGCGTTCCGGCATGGCCACGGTATACTCGTCAAACGGCAGAACATCGCCCAATTTAGTTTTTGCAGTCACAGCCGCATACTGTCGTTTGCCCACGACTCCGTCCAAAACGCGAATTTGTTTGTAATTTTCCGAATACAACGCTCCGTCGATCATATCGAAATCCGAATCCTCTTGTTTGGCGAGAATTCCGGTACGTACGGGAATTCCGGAGTCTTGGAACACACAAGTTTTGTACAATAAATCGTAACGTCCGCCGGACACTTCCAAAGAAGTGTCGTGCAACACGCGTGTTTACAAGGGTCCAAGAGTTTTGACGAATTCACGTTTTGCGCGACCGTTTGATTGAAATAGTTTTTAGACAACAGGCGATCGGACACCCAGGGCACTAAGTAATGCCAATCGCTGAATAGCGCGTTGGCCGTATTCACTGTTATTGGTCGACATATGGGCAACCAATCGTTGTATCTATAATTTTCTTCGTAATTCGCACAAACGCAATTCATCTGTCCCAAAGGTTTATCGATATCGTCAATTTTACCGTTACACACCCGGACCGTAGTACAATTTCCGGTAATCGTATCGTTACCGATGTACCCGTCCATTTTACATTTACACGTAAACATATAGTCCGAAGAACCCGCGTCGTTGGCGATCAACACTAAATCTCCGTGAAGCGGATGACACGCTTGTTCGAGATTTGTGATGGCCAACGCGTAACCTTCGTCAATAGTCGCGTTTTTCGGTATGATCGTATACGAATCGTTAGGATTTTTATAATATTTAGTGTCTTCGCTGAAATGCGTACAGCGGACCAATAGTTCGCGACACCCGAACAACGTTGTGGGATCGGTCATGGAACACTTTTCCAGACCGTCGACGTTACAGTTTCTATTGTTTTGTAGGTCGACCGTAGATCCGTCGTCGTAACGCGGGTACCGAACGTTCATTTTAAACCTATGTAAATCTATCGAACGATCCGTTTTAAAAGTCTTTATACGTTTTTCACATATATATATAGAGCACAGTACGAGTACAAACACTAAAATCAATAATAAACCAGTAATCGCCCGCATGTTCGATACGCTGACAACGCCGGCTGTCGCTTCTTGACAATTACTATGTTTACCAATCACGAAATCAATAAACGTGACAGTTCTCCTACGGACGTGTACGAATACGCCGTAAACAATAATAAATATTATCAAACGACTTCTGTCGATAAACAATCATCACGGACCGACGACAAAACGTCATCAGACAGACTGACTAAATGGTTGTTACGGGCGGAACACAATAAACAAAAAATGTATCCGTTTGTCGTATTGATTTTGACCACCGTACCGGTATTGTTAGTGCTGTGCACGCCGGTTACGCGTTTCTATATTAAAATTTTAGTGCTTTTAATATATATAATAATGATCGCGTTCACGGTGTATTTGTTTAAAAAATAACAACGCAAATTACATTGACGTAAAATTTTGTTTTATTTTTATGACACTGTAAGAATCCAATGAAGCTACGCATATACATTCAGACATGTATAAACGTAAATTATACAAATACGATAAATCTAAACATTTAGTGAAAATAGGCATACGTTTATTTACATCGTACACCAAAATATATCCGACATTGTGTAAACGTGCCAAGTTCAATTGTATAACGTTATTGTGTAAATCCAAACGTTCGACGATCCCCAGTGTGCACAAGTCATTGAAAGCCTCGTAGCGTTTATCGACGGCGACACCGTTCACACCAATCCCCGATGAATCGCACAAAACGCGAAAATCACGTCTGAACGTGTCGACGACGTCCATGGACGGTAGCGGCGGCGATTCGGCACTCGCCGAACCGTATCCCCGCGGTACGGGCTCCGCGAAATCATCGGCACCGGCATCGCAGAACACTTTGTTATGGTTGTTCATTGTATTACTGACAGTGTTGCTCGTTTTCGGATCTGTAACGGGAACGGTATTGTTAGTATGGACGTGCTATGCTAATTATATGCAAATGTACAGAGTCAAAATAAACAAATCAAACACGAACGCCGATGAAGCTCTATCGTTTTTCGAATCACTAGATCTACTGAAATACTTATACAATAGCGCGGTTATTTAAACGCATACGTACGTCGTTGCGTCGATCAATCGAAACCCGTGCATGCCGATCACCCGACGGACTTCGGGCAACACCGGAACCGTGCGCAGAGCTAATGTCGTAGAGCTCAGCGCCTGCGAATCAAACCCGTTAACGTTCACCAAAGTGTCGGCTCGTATATCGAATATCTTTAAATTCGTGTACGGGTGCATGGCGTGTATGACGATATTTTGCGGAGCTATGATTTCTTTGTTCGGTCCAATGGCGCAATCCGGATGGGCCAACATGGACCTGATCTGACCGGCGGGCACGCGTCCGATCAACGAAACGTCGCTAAACACGATCTGGGCGTGCACTCGGCGCCCGTCCCGAGTTATGCCCCAAAATCCCGATAAATCTTCGACGGCACCGCAAACGTTTTTTTGACCAAATGAATTTGCGATTTTTGTACCGACACCGAATTTCCCTAAGTGTTGGCCCCGTATCAACACCGTCAGGGTTTTGTTAGATTTTACGCTGTCCACTTCCAGACGATCGTATTGATTTTTTGGTTTGAAATGAATCAGATGATAATAATGATTACCTATGACCGTCACTAAAATATTACAATGTCTACTGTGCTTCGTGTACACTTCGGTGTTTGTCACCACGCAACCTATTAACGTATCGTCGGTACAAGTGTTTGCGTGTACATCGATGAATCGCGCGTCTCTAGCGGTTTTTGCGTTTTTGAACGTAAATTCTACGCTTATGCAAGCGTTATAATGAACCGGAGGCACGTGTTCGACAAATTTCTTGTCAAAGACCACGCTGTCCTCGACACAAGCACCACGCACATTACCAAACGCCACCCAAGCCGTCAGATTCCACGGATTCGGCGGTTCGTACGCGTCTCGATTCATTATAGTCTGTACGTATTTAATGACGTTGCGGCGTAAATGTGGAGCGTTGTTGTACACGTACGTCTCGGTTTTTGTAGGCTCGCAAGTATATTGCAATTTACGCAAATCGAACATGCGCAACAACGAACGCAACGCTTTCTCGGCGTCGGTGTCTTCGACGCGAGGCGGTTCGTTGTCAAACACGCGATCGATCTCCGCAAAATGATCGGCGTACGGAATTAGTCCGTGTCCCGTGACGGCACTGTCCAATATCCGAATTCGTAGATCGTCGTCGATTTCGACATAACACGTGATGCCCAGAGACGACGAAATCAATTGTTTATGAAACGCCGACGTTACGTTAGCCACGCTGCCTTTAATGTTGTTTATGGCCACCGTGGTCTTGGCCGGTGGGTTTTTGACCAACGCCCAGGGATCTAAAATTTTCACTGTGGTTGAGAATTGCGCTGCCGGTTCGTACGTTATACCGTATTTCGTGGTCTCGGCCGGTGAAAAATACACATCGTGTTCGGCACTGTATTTGATCGGTATCGAAGATTTAGTGTGACAATAGATATACGGTTCGTAGTATTTCGTGGTAACGTTTACGCAATCCCGATGCCGTTTCATTGCCAGAAACACGTCAAAAGTCCAATCGCATCGACAGTTTATAAGAAATCCGTCCAAAATCAATATGTTGCGTCCGTCGGATTTCGATATACTTTGCAGATAACGATACACTAAATTCGCGTCACTGTCTTCCGTCATCATGACGAAATCGGCCAGCACGTTCTGTTCGCCGGCAGATTTTAAATCTTTGGTGTTTACCGTGCACAGATAATTGAACGCGTCGTTGGGGTATACCAGAGCCGACGAATTGCGAAACGCTTCGTTCGATCCGCGCACGACGGTCGAGAGATAATGCGAAATCTTGTTGCTGCGACCGTCGTGCAGCGTACTGTCGAAAGACTGCGAATACGATTTACTAGATTCGTCGTGGTCGTAAGCCGATTTTTTACTGAGCGCCGTGTACAGATTTCCGATTTCGAAATACTCGGACATTTTTACGTTGCCCGACGCGTTTTTTTTAAGTAACATTTCAATGCTTTTGTTTATCACGGTGCCGCAATTCAAAAATTTACGATTTTTCAAATCGTTCATGTCGTACGGATAGCTCAAAATCACGTCGAACATGTCCACATAATCGTTGGACTCGGAACGTGTGCCAAACGGATTGGCCGCGTTTATCAATCGGATCCACAACTGTGCGTCGTCCGCACTGGTCACGGTCTCACGTTTATACGTTATCGTGATCACGTGATCACGATAGCTCAAACCCACGCCGTCGTCGTCTATGTAAAAATACCATTCTATAGATCGTTGATTTTTCGTTTCTCGAACGTGCATGGAAAGCGCGTCAAAAGTAGAAAACGACATGTATATTTTAGGTATCCCTTGTAACACGACTTGACCCCATTGCGCGCGCGATCGTTTTACCGCTTCTTCTCCGCGTATCAAATAATCGACATAAGTACCCATGATCACAGGCACCGAAACGTGCTTTATCCGTTTACGGTTATGTTTGTACGCCAAACAAGCCATATACGATTGTCGGTTATGTTTCACGATCTCCAGAAAACGTTCCTCGTCTCTATAATCATCGTAATGATAGCAATTTGTCATGATCCAAGAGTCTTGTTCTTTGCGCTGTCCAATGTTTACACTGCACGACAACAGTAGATACGATTCAAAAAAACCCATGGTGTGCGATGGTCCGACACGGGTGCAAACGATTGCTGGTCAAAGATTTATTGAAAATATTCGAAAACTACGAATCGTCAAAATTACTGCTATGGGAAATAGTCCGTACCCTGCATCCCGCGCACACAGCAGCTTTTCTATTTGTATTGGACAACGTTACAAAATCGTATAAGACCGATACGCTGACAATAGCCCGTGACGACGACGACAACAACGATCGGCATGTATACAGATCGGACGTATGTTTAACAGATATAGACGCAAACACCACCGTGGCCGGTAACGGACTGTTCTTGTGTTCTATAAGACCTACGTTAAATCTCAATCCGTGTAAGCGCGATTTCACTGCACTGCCAAACATCCGAGAATTGGATTGCGTGACCGATACTCACGACGGTGCCGGAAATTTGACTATATTCGGATTGATAAAAATATTACAATCACCGTCGTCCGACGCGACGCACGACGCGTGTACCGTACTCAAACGGATCGCCATGCACAATTTACGGACAAAACAATATACTCAATTTTCGCAAAATCTCACGTACTATTTGTTTCCCGAACACGTGCAACAGCAATCACGATTTACGGCACCGCCGATACGAAACCGTATGCTGTCGGAAGATCAAAACAGTACGCACGTAAAATTTATGCAGTTTTACGAATCGTTTTACACGCCCACGGTCACTTGTGCGTACGAACCACATTCGTTTAGACACGTAAATCGTCTACGAGCTATATACATACACGAAAAACCACCGGCGTCCGAATTGTATGTACAACCCCGATACACCGGTTATAACGTCGTGATAAATTCGACAAAAAACACGACGCGCGTGTACAATCGATACGGAGAACTGTTGCATTCGGCGTTGTATCAGAAACGATTTCCCGAACACGCTACATTCGAAGCGATGCTGTTGCCCGTCGACGAACGCAACCGATATCGATCATGGCGATACGTACGCGCCGGCACGTCTGGTAACGGCAACCACGCCGGTATATCGACTTGTCAAAATTTCGTAATATTAATCGTAGACGTTTTTCGCGTACGCGACAAATTATTGCTCGACAAACCGTTCGCACGTCGAATAGAGTACGCGAAATCGTTGACGTGCGAAAACGTCCACGTGTGCGAAACCCGATGCGGTATCGACGGCGTTGAACTGTGGAACGAATTGGAACGCGAACACAATACAAATCCGATCGTTGATTGTTTTTCACCGATAAACGGTGTATTTGTGCGATCTGGTTGTGATTCAGTCGATGCCCGATCAAAACAATACGTATTCACGTCGAACGCCATGTATAGTTTTCAAAAAAACACGACGACTCGCGTTTTCGGAGACGTTTCCGTACGTCTCGCGTTGAATTCTTATTTTCCTCCGGAAATGGCCGAACACTGTACGATCGTTTCGGTGTACGCGCACGACGATCAATTTTATTACACGTGCGTGTTCGATCGAACCAATTTTACGTTCACGCACGATGCGTGTTTAGATCGCCTATGCGACATATGGCGAACCGGATTACGGTATTCCAAAGACGTGGTGTACGTACACAACGCCCAAATAGCACCGATGGGGATGACTCTGTTACAGTGTTACGAGTTTATTACAACAAAAATTCTAATTTTAAAAAAATCGGACACGATTCGCGCCAAAGCATCGTCGGTTACGAGATAAAAATAACTACATCGGTTTACGATATACCGTTCGAACAAACGACTTGGTTTTAAAATCTAAACCAAAAAATAAGAGTGGGAGTCAGAGATAACGCGCACGAGAACGCGTATAAATACAGGTGCGGCCTCGCGCGCGCGACAGACTCTGTCCAGTAGTATAGTGGTCGAGGACGGGGTCGTCCGTCTCCCGGGGAACAGGGTGACGGCGTCTACCGAGGTATATATATACGTATAAGGATAGGGCGCGGGACGGGACGGAGAATAATAGTAATAGTGATTTTCGTAAAAAGTTTTTCTCTCGTCCTACACATCGCGGTCTCGTCGCCGCGGCGGACCGAAACCCATACACAAAACCGGTCGTGTACGTGTACACGTCATCGAAACCGTAATAATAATAATTTTTGAAAAAGTTTTTTTTCGCGCGCGCGACCGACACGACAACGACCGTGTCGTTAGGTCGTCAAACACGAACGCACGGGTCCGTGTACTCGTGACGACTCGTCGCCGACGAGTGCGCGCCCGTCTTTAAACACGATCTATAACAGTGAAGATAAATTTTTCCGGAATGGGATATTTATAATAACATCATTTAATACCGTGAAATCAGACGCGCATTTCGCCGCATACGCGGTAACCCCATGTCGTACAAGGCGTGTACGTCCACCCGACAT
>NW_020271683.1:0-25653 GCF_002803265.2 Melanaphis sacchari | reverse complement strand
AATTGTTTACCACACTCCTAGTGTTATATAGTCTTTTGTAATAATGTAAAAATTTCTAGTTCCTTCCATGCCATAAACTTCCGGATAACTGTAATTTTGTACATCAGGCATAAAATCTAAAATAAAATTAGAAAGTATATAGAAATGTGCTTGCGATGAGTATTGTAAAGCTTAAATAGAATTATAGTTACTTAATAAAAAATATTTATGTAACTATATACTTAACAATGTAATTTATACACTTCACCATCATATAATACAGGACTACAATAGTACAATGCATTATGCACGTTTGTTGTAAATTAATAATAAGAATAATGATTCGATCACTGCGTATTGTTTTTGATTGAAGACATCAGATAGCATAACGATCGAGCAATATCAATTTTTCTTTGTTGTAATATAGTATTGCATAATATATTTTTAATGCAACAACCGGTTAGGTCACATATTATTTTTCGAAAATTTAAGTAATTTATCGATTTTTTTTCTCCAAAATTGATCGCATTAATTAGTAACAACTTAGTTTATACATATACCTAAATCAATACTATTACTACTGTATTTCTTTCCTTGATTTTAAAAATCAAATTGTTTCATCAGTTGTTATATAACAAATGTATCTATCTATATATATATATATTTTTTTTAAGTAAAATACTTTTCAAAAATGCATGTTCTTTTTCTATAATTATTTATAATCTACATATTGTACACAGAATCGTCAATTGTACAATTGGCGTGTCATAAAGTTTAAAACCAATACAGTTAAATAGTTAATACATTTATATATTTATATATATTCTTTCATAATTACCATGATTCAGGAATATCATACTCTTTTGAATCGAAGGTGAATATCGCCAGATAGTTGGAACGACCAAGAAAATGATGACGAATGCGATACCAACGAAGCCAACGGTCGTGTAACAGGCCCTTGAGTAATAAGATTTTCAATAATTGTTATGGGCCATTTTACACAAATATTTAATTACAATTTTTATCAATATGAATAATACTTAAATTATTTTACAAACAAAATATTCACTATATAAGTACAAATAATTAAATTACTAATGAAGAATTATTATGTGTCTGTGTGCTATTCATTATTTTATATTGCTGTTTTTAAGTGGTAAAGCTTTTGTTATTCCTATAATTTATTTAATTTCATGATGATAATAGACTAATGATAGTTTAAAACGTAGTTATTTTTCAAATGGTATGGAACATAAAATAAAATATTATATATATAACTATAATGTTTGAGCATATTTACTTTTATATTATTAATTTTTTTTCCATAACATGTATTACTTCTTAATCATATAGAAAATTGATTTTTCATCAAATTTATGAAAAAAATTGTCCATAGAAATTCTAAAAATAATATGGTGTTCAATATTAAATATAAAGTACTTGTAGAAGTGATGAAATTATCTATTATATATATATATTTTTTTTTTTATTAAATAAATAAATAACATTGCAACATCTAAAAATTAAATTTTAATATTAATATATTATAATATACAACAAATTATGTCATAAGTTTCTATAACAAAATACAATTTATATACATAATATTTTACACGAATTAAAACAATAGCACAGTTGATAGTTTATTATGCGTTTTTATTGTATTAATTTTATCTGATTACTTACTTTCCCTTAATGCAGTTGATAAACATCTTTGGTTTTTTATCTAAATAAAAAAATAAATATGTATATCACTATATTATATAATAAACAGTGTTAATAGCGATATTTTTATTATCATTAAATATCATCAACTGTGTAAGTCACTAAGTAAATTTACATTTTTAAAACGTTAAAATAATGGCTTATCTAATTTTAGTTAATTTTTTTTAACACAGTAATAATTATGCATTTTAATTTGGTTACGTTTCGTTGTACAAAATTACTTTTTTTTTAAATAATATAATTACTATCGTGATATTATGTAATCCCATTAATCACTAGCAAATTGTTAATTATATAAAAAAACACATGATTTTTTTTATTTTAATTTCACTTTAAATAATATTAAAATATAATTTTTGTTAAGTATTTATAAATTATACTGAAAATTTTAAAGAGCATGCACACCGCGTGTAATATATACTTGTAAGAAATTATAATATATATATATATATATATATTTAAAAATGTTCAGGAATATTGTAGCTAATTAAAGATATATATTTGCATAGCTGACATTCGGTAAGATGTAAACAATTTTTTTTTTTTGTTTAAACTTTTATGTTTGTTACTCTTGTACTAGTATCATAAACTATAATATATAATATTACATTTTATTATAAATTATAACGTTCAAATAGAATATAAGTAATTACAGTTGTTAAATAACTGGACACAAAAAAAAAAAAGTAAAATAGATCAAAATTAGTATTTATAATTATTGTTGAATGCGATTGGCTTCGTAATTATTAAATTCAAGGAATGTTCTTTATTTAAAATAACCTTTTTGTTTTGTATATGTACATTAACTACCTGAAATAGCCACTAGATAGCACAACGTAATACTATATTTATAGAAATATAATAGTGAGTATAGTTATTGTATGGTCAAACAGTTATAACTAAAGAAATGACAAAGCGTCAAATATATTTTTAAAAACTTATAAATATTGATTTTGGTTATTTCCAATTAATTGTAAAGGTGTTTTTTTTAACGATATTAGAGCTAAAAAAAAAAAAAAATTGACAAATGACGAATATTTTTTAGAGTGCTACGTATCACGTATCAAAATGTAAAATAAGTATTATTTGTTTATAATCTAAATCTATTCAATAATATACGTATTAACACAGGATAACCATATTTATAAAAGCGATCGGAACAGACTACATTAACGTAATTATATTATAAAAAAAACCAACCTTCAAACATTTTTAATGAGGTTGTTGAAATAATGTTATCCTGTTAGTTACGGCGAGTTTTCAGATCATAAGAATTCATAATTACACAGAGAAATACACCAATATGTCATGTCTCATTCTCATTACTCATAATTGTCTGTAAGAAGTAAGAACTTAACGTCCGTCATTCAAAAACTTTTGTTTATAACTGTAAACAGCGATTTCATTATTTAACTGTGATAATAATATCGTTTTTTATTTGTTTTATATACAGGATTTTTTTATTTTTTATTTAACGCACGTAATAATACGAACATTTCAGGATCAAAACGAGACTATTTCCCATAAACAGAAGACAATGAAAATCGCTTTTAAAGTTTATCAGGACACGATGTTCAACAACAGGACACAACAATAGCTTTTTGACGGCACATATGGTAACCTTTATTATAATAAATTACTAATCCCAGGTGGATTAAAACTTTTAAAAAATTGAAATACAGGTTGGTAAATTTTTAATTTTCCTTTGATTAATTTATCGTTAAATCAGATATAACTTCTTTAATAATTGTATTCACTATTATCATGTACGTAAGCAAGTACAATTATCTGAATGCTTTGAATTATAATGATTGAATTACGTGCTTAATTATTGTGATTAATAGTATTGACAATATATTATCTAGTAAAAAAAAGGACCAAGGATTACTGTAAAGTGTTATAACTTACAAGTTACGACTTATGTTGTGGTTTTATTTAAAATGTTTACAAAATCATAGATATACAACTATTAGTGATGGATAAGTTACTTTTGAAAAGTAATCAAGTTAATCTACTCGTAACTTATTGATTTTAATAATGCAATTACTAAAGTTTTTAATCCAAAAAGTAAGCTAGGTACGTTACTTCTCGTTAGAAAAAAAAAAAACTGTTAATTGGTACACAACAGTGTTAATGAAGCATATTATAAGTCCATTGTGTTATCTATTTCACTGTACTGTAGTGGAATACTCTCACACTACATTGGATTTGTCCTGTTTTAATGTACCTATTAAAATATTATTAATTTATAACTATTCGAAAATAGTACTAACTAGTAACTAAGTACTAGTTAATATTAATTTTTTTCAACAGCCATTAATAACCATTATAGCATAGATGAGTTGGTATATTATCGAAAATCAAATCAATTTACTCGATAATTAAAAACTTTTCTTTATTAATTTTTTAAAAAACCTATATTTGTTAACATTGTTAATACATATAAAAACTTAGTATCGCTAGTACACGCTAGATAATTATAGGAAACGTTGTTCTGCGTCATTAGAGAAAATATAATTAAATAATTAATCTAAATAACTTTAATCATAATTTATGGCACGAATTGATATTATGTCAAAAATTATTGAAAACTATATAATCGTAAAGAGTTAAAAATAGAATGCATTTATTTTACACTTGTTTTTGCGTATACTCAATCACTGCAGTATGGACATTATTTTATAGTATAACTTTTTTTTTTTATTAAAATGAATAATATTGTAACTACAGACGAAACGGTAACACGTTAACGATTAGGTACCTATCATAGCAATTGGTTATCAAAAGTCATTTCTATTGCATTTTAGTAACTTGGAAACAGTTCTAACCTAACGTTGCTAATAAAGTTAAGCCGTTACAATTATTTGTTACTTCCGTTACGTTATTACAAAATACTGAAAAATATCTATTCATAACGTTAACCATTGAAATAATAAAAAAAAAAATATGGACAAATTGTTTTTCATTACTTTATTTCTTTGATTGAAAAATATTCTCTCGCAAAAATATATATTTAGTCACTTTTTTTATTAATTACTTAATATTATAATAAGCCTAACATTGACTGAAAATGTTTTGCTTACATAATATAAAACGATCATATAATAATGAATACTAAACATGTTTATTGTAATATTTCAATTAATAATCTATACTAATTATAATTAAGAGTGTTTAAAGCATTGTTATTATTTTATTAATATTATTAATATCACAAAAACCCACATGTAGAGACCAGATTAAAATCAAATTAAAATAAATGTCATTTCATTACACTTTCACAGACGTCATACACTTGAGACATCAACTGTTATAAATTACAAGATTTTAAGTGTTTGTAGTAACGGCTAAAAATAAATATTCGGCGTTAATTATTATAGCTTTCATAATTTTACATCTGTATTAATATTTAATACTAACTAATCTCTATTGTATAAAATTTGTTTAAAACCAATGAATCTTCTAATAAAATCTAAAATTCAGAAATAAATTATCTAAATTTTCAAGAACATAATATTACATTAATATCACAATTTACAATTTAAAGTCGTTTTTTAATTAGATGTTTCTTATCTTTTGACTTATTCATGTGAATTAGCAATTCTAATATTTCAAAATCACCAATGAATATTGATTGCTCCTAGGAACCTATATTTGAATATTATATAGATATAATTATAATTTTTAGATGACTTTAATTTTATGATGTCAAAATAAACCAAACGTAAGAAATTAAAAAAAAAAAAAAAAAAACACACACAAGTGAGTTATCCAATAAATTTGAATCAACAATAATTAATAATCTAGTAGACAAATAAAATGCAAATACATCTATAAACATGTTATAGAATTTTATATTATTATAATAAATTATTATTTATATTTTTATAAATAAAAACTTAAAAAATGGGAAATGGGAATCATTCTAATTAATAGTATACAAAAAATGATTCTGAGCGGAAACGGTTTGTCAACCTATATTACTAAGGTTATAATATAATATTTTGATATTGTTATGAATGTAATTTAATTTAATTTACTACTAGCATTACGGAAGGTCGTTTTAATTTTTCCAAAAATATTGAAAATTTAATTTTAATAATATTATGTTTATAATAAAAATAAATATTGTATTATTATTATGATTATTATATTTTGTTATTAACTTTTAAATTTAAATCAATATATAGATATAAGCCTTTCTGTAAAACAGTACGAATAGGTTTATGATATAAATAGATAAATATATCTAAAATCAATCTACATATTTTTTAAATGCTATTACATAAAGTAAAATGTATAATATTACATTTACGTTCAAGAATCCAAAAATTATGTTTTTAAATTATTACAGAATAATGTCATGTTTAAAATATAATTCTAGTATGAATTACTTATGAGAGAAACTGAGTAAATTAAAAATTAAGATTATATTAATGTTTCGATACAAAATATTTAAAGTCCATGCCACGAGACAACGCATACGGCGGTCGATCGAAACTCGTCTTTCACTATGCATTCTCGTAAAAAAACTGTCACCATAATATTCTTACGTTGTGGGTATATGCCATTTAGATGCGCAAGCTATATGCGTTTTTTGTGATGCGGAATATATTTTATCGACTTTCATAATTTTACAAACATTTTAATATCGAATGCATATAAAAACAAATCGAGACTGTATTTTCAATAGTTTTCTTACAGATGAAATGTATGTTGGTCGTTATATTTAATTTTATATAAAAATATTAAAAAATTGAATATTTCAACTGTCCATTAATGATAATGCTATTTCTACCGTGAAAGCTATATCAAACATATTATAAACATTTGATGAAAATTCAAGTTTTTACGAGCATTACATAAAATTTTTCTTTCTCCTTTTTTTTTCTTTTTGTTTTTTTTCCGATCTTTTGAAAAGTATTGAGAATTAGTATTCAATCAATATTAAATTGGATTAATTTTTAAAATATATAATACATTTTTAATTTAACATAATATCGTAAAATATTATTGCATTAGATTAATAATAATAATAAGATTTTAAAAAATGAGCAATGTTAAGTAAAAAAAAAAAAAATAAAAGTTGTATTAAAAAGTAAATTTTTATTGCGTATTTACTAAAATGATATAAAGCAAACAACCACTGTAATTTTATTTACCAGGTCATTTTATTAGTCTGGCCAATTTATTATTTTTTATATATTATCTATCGAAATCGAGAACCTTAGATATGGTGTACTGTAATTCCGGCGGACTGTGCACTTAAGTCATAACATAATACATAATTTAATAGTTTGGGTTATCAGTGTATGTAAAAATTGTAGCGTCAAAATGATAATAAATATTGGTACTCACGTGGTTTATAGTTGGTTTAACAGTCGATGACTTGATTTTGATGGGATTTATTGAAAATATCGATTGATTTATGTTATTATATTTATTTATTAGTTACATCGGAAATTCATTAAAAATTTGTGACACGGCAGTACAGTGTTTATACCGTACTGGTGCGTGCCCTTTCACGCTACACAGGCGACAGTCTAATCAAGTAGGTATAGAAAACGAGTTACGTCCTAATAGTCGACACTTGGCAAAACTGAAACAAAAGGCATAGTATTTTAGGTGGGTCCATCGAAAACGTCATAGTGACCACGTTTGGGAATGAAAACATTGTTTCACAAGTACGCGTACAATATTATTGTAAATATACGATTGGTTATGAACGACCATAGACATAACGATATGTGCGACTAAACACAAATATAACAGTGTGTATTTTTTTGGCGCTTTAATTAGGCGTCGGCACATTAAAATTATGTGCTACAAGGTAATGCGGAAGTTATTTCCGTGCAACGCATATACGCCACAACGTCCACCACTCCGTTATTCACTCGCTATTATTGCATTTTTCAACGTGTGATGTAAGTTTACTATTATACACGCTCACGCTAAGCATAAATTATTTGTTAACAGTTTGCCAGTGTTGTTAGAAAAACGATATACATCATGCCGAAATAAAGTATGGCAAACACTACAAATTAAAAAGAAAAAAAGAAAAGAAAAGAGTGAAGTTTCAAAACAAAACACACCAAATAGTTTTTTATGTTAACAATGGATTATTTATGATTTCATATAATGTTATTATTGTTTTATTATCGTGTAAAAAATGTCTCTATACTAATGAATATTTTATGTTCGATAATTTGATATGTGTAAGACATACAATTGTATAAGATATTGTAGCATTAATGAAGTATTGATATATTTTTTTAGTAATATTGTTATTACAGAGTATTCGAAAATCCTCAAATCGCATTATATTTTCAGAAAATTTCCAGTATAAATTATAATTGGTTATGATCGATATTGAATTCTTATTAACATTTTTATTTGTATCAGACACATCTTACTACGTGGTAGAAATTTATTATTTTTTTGATGCGTTTTTTTAGATGGGTAGTTTTTAAATTTGACTTTTTTTGTAAGATAGAAATTTCTAAGCATTCATTCTCGTATACATTTTTATTCTAAACAAGTAATTAAATATAATTTCATTTATAAAACTACAAAAGTTTTATTACTTTCAAAGAAACGTGATAATTTAATGTAAAATTGATCACCATATACTCATTTTTTAATGATTACAAACGTGTAGTATAAAAATTATGATTACAAATATTAATTCGATATTTAAATTTATACTTAAAAAACTTTTATAATTTTTAAAAAGAGTTAATAATTTAAAAGATAAAATTTATATGCACGATGTTAATTTTAAATAACTATTATATAGTTTAATTATTTCATTAGTATACCTAAATAAATAATTAAATTGTTTATCAAATTTTTAATAATACTTAAATTTTAAAACGGTAGACATTCGTAATATTTATATAAACTCTAAACATGTACTGATTTATGAATATCAAAACCAATTCAATATTTTTATTTAAAAAAATTACATATTATGATAAACATATAGTATACTTAATTAGATTTCAATAGTTATGATTTACTATTAAGCTAAACTGACGCAAATAATAATTGTTATCACTATAATAATATACAGGTGTGCATAGAAATATTATTGAATTGTTTAAGTGTTTATACATGTGTCTTTAGAATATTAAACTTAATTAGTATGCATTTTTTTTAATCTAACATAAACACATAGTTTAACATACAAATAAAATTAAACTTACGTAACATCTTAAAAATTAGCTGTATTCGTTATTTAAGTGAAGGAAAACGTGAAACATAAATATACAAAAAAATTATGCAGCAATATGTGCTTAAACTATATGTCATAAACCTTGTACATAGTAATGACGTGTATTATATAATATATTCTAATAATAAAATTTATTTTTATTTATAATCAGCTTGATTACTGTTGATTGAACGTTAATATATTATTTCATATATTACAATACCTGAACAGTTTTTTTTATAAAAGATAAACAACAATTTTAATTTTGTATAATTATTCTAATAAAAATGATTGATTTATATTTTGTTTTAATAATTCTGTATGAATAATTTTTATAATTTATTACAATTAAAGTAATGTATTGTCTCAATCCAGCAATTATATAATAATTACGAGTGTTGTTAACTCGAATAATATGCAATATATTTTTGTTTATAATTAAAATTCGGAATCGCTGATTAGGTAAAGATTAATAATCTCAAATTTAAATTTTTTTATTACTAAGCGTCACATTATAAACTATATTCATAACTCAATATTAGTAAATAGTAATTACATCGCTAGTATAAGTTTCTGTGAAGTTATGTGTAAAATCGTAGGTATAATCCAAAAATATGGCAGTTATAATTTGTAATCTTAGAAGTCTTTATAATAATTCAACAATAGTAAAGTACCTGAAAAATAATAATATTGTTCTTTCTTTTAAATTTATTTATCAATAAATTAATCGTGTAGAAATATATATCGCGTAGGATATATTTTATATCCTCTACTTAAATTATATTATTTTAAATTTCTTAGGTGTAAATACTTTGGTGATGATTAAATTATATTATGTATACCGTTATTTAAATAATTTATTCCTATAATATTATAAAACAGTCTGAAATATTAATTCGTGTATATTAAATTGAATTCATAGTAATAAGTGTTTTATTAGTTATATTTAGATTGACCAATTGAACTTCATAGATAATTTTTTTTTATTTTTCAATTACTTATAAAATTCATGAATTATCTATTGGCTACAAAATATAAGTCATACATAAGTTATTTAAAATAATAACTATGAACTTAGTAATATTAAACAAAAATATTTCATTTTGTTATTGAGTACGTTTCTGCAATGGGTATAATTAATTTAAACTTAAGATAAATCATTGTATGCGATGTTAAACTGGTACTAAATGGAGACTTCATTTCTAAGGATATTTGTTAATGTGTTTTAACTTTACTACTATCAGTAATTATTTTTTCATCAGTAATAAGGAAGGTTGAAATATTCTTTATGAAAACAAATCATAGACATTATATTATTATTATCATATGATTAGATTTTTTCAAACTTAAATATCCATACCCACGGACAATAGTTTGAATAGGCTAGTAGTATAAAATTGCTATGAAACAACGAATAGTAAATGAGCGAAAAAATATGTGGATAGTGATTATGGCAACGTTACCTATAATTACATAGAGGTAAAACATTATTATTTCTGATGACACCAACCGATACATTACGCTCCGAATCGAAGACAGCGGTTACCCCGTTGTGCCCCGTATTCCCATTCTACCCTTGGTTCCCATAAATAGCATATAATTAATTTAAATATTTTTAAAATCTTATATAATATATATATCTAACAATAATATACATAGTAATGTAATGTTTCTTGCTCAAACAAATTATACTTTTTGAATCTAAAAAAAAAAAAGAACAATTGTTTTTATTTTTGGTTTAATTATTCAATTTTCTTAAAGGATCAAATTAAATTTCTTTAAAATAAAAATTACATTTTTAATTTTTAGAATATTAGTTTTCTTTAAAAACAATTTATGAAAAACATTATTATATTAAATCATCAATTCCTTAGCTGTCATAATTTAGAATATTATATATTTTTGACAATAAAATAATTTACAAAATTTTGTGATTTTGATGAATTTCACTAAAAATTATCTACAAATTAAAATAAAATATAAATATATTCATGTGCTTTTAATATTTTTCAATTAACATAAAAATTTTTATGTGGGATATTGTACATAATTTGTAATGATGTTTTACTGTGCTTAAAATGTTTAATTAAACAAATTATTTAAACGTTTCATTTTGTTGATAAAACGAAAAGCTTTTATAATCTGTAATTATTAAATCAATAAATGAAAACAAAAATATCAAATTTAATTTTTTCAAATAGCTAAAAAGGTAAAAGGTTAATAAATGGGAATAATTTTGTTTAAGGTATAATATTAATGAGAGTATTTTGAACGTGGGATATTTTGAAAATGCATCAATATTTAAACGTAGGTATCTTATGAATAATATAATATACTTGTGGCCTTTAGATTTATAGTTGTCTTATTTTAATTCAAGTTATGTGAAAGATACATGGAATAGACACTAATTTTTAGACCAAAAATCTGGCATCATGTTATTTCAACAATAAAATATCTAAATGTAGAATGATATGAGAACTGATTTAATCAATTGAGTAATTTAATGTTAAAATATTGTATCATTAAAACTATGAGTAAATTTTTTTTTTAAAATCTTATACAGATATCATATTTTTAATAATAGCCTATTGGTGTAGTAAAGGGCTTAAATTAATTTAAATAATGGGTAATATTTGATTATTATATGCTATTATTTATAAGGAATTGTGTATTTAAAATGTTTAATACATTGTTGATCATACATATTTTTTCCAAAAACGATTTATTTCCACCACATAAAATATATACACTTTCATTGTAATATTATTAAAAAACTAGTTAATTTCTATATTTTATTCTTACATAGTTCTTAATGGCTAATATAATAATTTATTGATATAATGATTATAAATTATAATAATTATAATGTATATCTGATTCGTAAGTGATAATGGTTTAGATTGTTTAGAATAATAACTGGAAATATTAAAATTTGTTTTCAAAATTCTTTTACTTTTTAAATCACATTGTAATATTAATATAATATACAATAATTCTGCTAGGTCAAGGACAAATTATTAATTTATAAGTAGAAGTAAAATAAATCACGGTACTTAAACTTGGAATTCTAATCGGATTTCAGCGCATTCGAAATTAATATTGGAATGACATAACAATCTTAATTATAATATAATTATATACTAATCTTAGTGCCTACTTGTGGTATTTAAATTATTGTAACATTCACTTAAAAATTCAAATTCAACTTCCCCTCCATCAACACCTACCTTGAATACTATAATAATTCACTTCAAAACTACATGTAATTTATTTATTTTTTTTAATATATTTATATCGGGTTTTTAGTAGAATTAGCGTATCCAGACATAAAATATTCTTGTATGATAAATATTTATTGATTTTATTATTTACCTAAACTATGATATATGCGAATCGATTGATTATAATATATGTATATTGTATATACTCTATATTAAACAAACACATGCATACAATAGAAACCCTAATAATTTATGTTCTATTAATAATAAGGAATTTGAAATATGATTAATCATATTGTGTAATACATATAACTAACTTATGTATTATAATAGTTAAAATAGGTTATTAAAAAAAAACAAAATATTTAAATATTTTTATTTTAATATATCGCAAACCTGAAGTATGCAAATAATAATAATCAATACTATTAAAATATTTTGTAGTTATACCTCACTTTGAATTTTAAACGGAAAGATGAATTTATTCTAAGTTAATAATCTTTTTATGTATACATATGAGTAATAAGATTCTATTTTAAGTATAAAAAATGATTTAATATTGAACTTTGATGATAGTTTCTTAGAAAATCGGGTCCTAAATTTCCTCTTTTGAAATTAAAAATCTTAAAAATTTATTATTAGGTAGTACCTAAAATGCATTGAGTACCGATAATGCACCGATACATTTAAATATGTATTAAATAAAAGGTTAATCAACTATAAAAACATTCAGTTAAATAGCAGAAAGATCATTTATTTACTTTTTTCTTTAATAAGTCAAAGGTTTTTTTTTTTTACTCAATACTTGCACATCTTTCCCTTACATTTTAAAATATATATTATGTTAATACGATTATATACGTTGTGTGGAAATATATTTTAACCTGGCCAATTTTATCATATATTGAAATCGTTATTATTTAAATTAAATATTTCACTCCACTCATTTTTCTGAATGCCCTGTTTATGTTAGGAACGCTCTGATAGATTGATAAAGCGAAAATCTATGCGTAACGTTCATTTGATCATTTGACATGCTATTAATCATCATAGTATGTAAGTAGTAAAACGTTCGTTTTTAAATTAAATTCATCAAAATAAAAAGCTACATAACGTGTTTGTTAGTAATGACATATTGAATCTTTATCGAATAATTATTCAGTGTATAGCTGTACACGTAGTTGATGAACTTATCAAATTCAGCTGTATCGAATTTTTGGTGTTAGATTAAAAATTTATGTGTACATTATTATATTAAACATAGGTACTTACAAGTTACAATTACTGCACAGATACAATGTTATCAAGATAACGATAGAAGACAAATGAAGGTTCTAAAATAAAATACTCGAATTAAACACACGGGCTACCTTTAAATTTGTCTAATAAAACCGGATCATTTAAACGTCGTGTAAGTTGTTAACCATGAAATATAATATATTAAATTTATATTTACTGACTGTATGCCACTGACCCCTGTTATAAAATACATACGTAAATAATTATTAATTTTTCAAGTATCTATTATTCACAAAATTCACACAGAAATCTTCATTTTTACAATTTTTTGAGAAAGTAAATCGATATGCACGTGGGTAATAAAAAAAAGTATTTTTTTTTTTTTTTTAGTCTAATTTTAATTTTTTTCATTAAAAATTAAAATATATAAAAAAATCTTTAATTAATATATGATACTAGTAATTCAATAAAAACCAGTTTAAATTATTATACAAAAAAAATACAGTTATAATTAAAATTGTGACATAATTATTTTTTTTTACGACCATATCATTTATTATCACTATTATTAATAAATTTGATAATATTTAAAGAACAAAGAATTACAATTTTGTTACAAGAATAAATTTTATGTATACTTAATTATTATGGATTATATTATATAAATAAACGGAGCTTTTAGTTATGATATATGGTCTCGTAAATCATCAAATTGATTTACTTGATAATATCATCTAAAATATTCCTTTTAAATCTAATATTTGAATTCCTTTTTTTCGATTCGCCCGAATTTTGACAGTATTATCGGGGTTGAATTTTGTTTTGAAATGTATTTGCTTATTGAAACGCTAACACAGTATAATATATATATATAATATACCTCGTCCATTTTAAAGTTTTTGATACCAGCTTTCCAATAAGTAATGTGTAATTAGGTATTATAATAATATATGTTGTAGTTTATAAATTTGTTTCTATAATATTTGAAGTTATTTTTTAATTATCGCATAATATGTTAAAATATAGTATGATATTCTTTTTTTATTCTTTAATGTTTTATTATCTAATATTGCGGTTGTAAATTAATTACAATGATTATAGCTACAATATTTTTTCTTAAAGTTTTTATTTATTTATTTATTTTTTTTTTTTTTATAGTTAATAAAGGTAATATAAAATTATATACATATAATTAAAATTTGTTAAAAATAAAAAAGCATAAAATATCTCTGTTGTGTGAGACTGCAGTAAATCAGAATATATCAAAGTGGTAATAATTTGTCTATAAAATTGGAAGTTGCAATTCTTACGTAATTTATATATTATGCTTCGGACACTAAAAGAAACTTAAGTATTGTATAAAAATAGTTACAGAAAAAAAAAATAATTGTATCCATCTCAAAAGTATCTATGTTATAGATTTTAGCTATATTCTTTTAATGAAAATAAATAACATTTAATGCCGCTTTTAGTTGTAACGCATGAACTCGTGAACCATTGAACCGATTTCCTTGGCATTTGACATAGATATTTCTTTTAAATCCATGAAAGTTTTTGTTATTTTTTTTTTTTTTTTTTATCCTCTAAGTCATTGTTGGTTTTATTTTTGGATTTAGTGATGAAAAAGTTTAAAAATTCTTTTTTATTTAAAAAAAAAACGATGTATTACGTATAGTTGTATTTAATTTAAGTTCTACAACTAATATGATAAAAAAAAATAACGAAAACCACCTTACGTATTGAAAAATAAACCAAAATGCTTTAACTGTTTTAATTATTTTAATAATTTCTTACAAATTGTATGCACTGAAAGTTCTGTAAACACACAACATTTTTCGTAAAAGCAATTGTAATAATTTGGGAATACCTAACCTATGAACCTAGTCACCTATAATACTCGTAAAGCTATGTCAACCACGATCACAGGTTTAGAAATATAATGTAATTTTTTAGAGAAAGGAAAGAAATATTAATGCAAATAATAAACGAGAAGTGAAGTTTTATGAAAGCGAGGAAATAAAATTCAATATTCAACAAAAAATACAGTAATTAATATTAAACAAATTCAAAAATATCACTTTTCATTTTAATGCAAAAAAAAAAAAATTACAATTTCAAACTAATTTATACTGATGCGTCTACTCATAAAATAAGCTTTGTAGCTATATGCCACTATTTACTATAAGTTCCCTCTTGAAAAAAGTATATTCCCAGTAGAAAACTATGATACATAAGAAGTAATTATATTTATCAATATGAACTTTTCAACTTTAAATTAATTAACTAATCTTAAATATTTACTCAGTGCTCTCCAAGCATTTGAAAATTTATAGTTAAAGTATATAATTTTGTCATCATTTAAATTTAAATTCCCTAAAAAAAATAATATTTGCTTAGTTATTTGTTTTTTTGTTTCAGTAGAATTACTTATAAAGAACCTTGTATTCAATTTTCAAGTTGACTACCACGTTTCACATTTATATTGACTTATAGCTTAATATTTTTTTATTTAGTGTTTAATGTTTATTCAGTAAATGTTTGAAATTCAAGCAAATTATATTCAAACTAGAAATCGATTAATTTGTCTATTAATGGCGAATGGCGACTTCATTACAAACATGTTGAGTATTTAAAACAAGTTACTTGCAGTTCAATTAAATTATATTTTTACAATCAAAAGAAAATTTAAGTTAACTTAAAAAAAAAAAATGTGGTTGAAAATTTAAGAGTAAAATAAGAGGTAATTTAAATGTACTAACATTATATATAATTTAATATATAATTATAATAAGTGGGAATTGTTTCTATTTTTTTTTTTTTATTTTTACTTTTTTTTCTATTGTTTTAAAGTTTTTGAGCTTAGATTTTTACAGTATTATAATTAAGTTTCAAATTTTGTATTATTTTTTTTTTTATATTTCTATGTTTAATATTTGATATACTTATTATATTTGAATGAAAAAATAAAATACTTTAAAAATTGTATGTCATAAAGTTATTGATACTAAACTTTATATATTTTTACGCTATTATACCAATAATCATTATTTAAAAGAATGTATTAAATTCATCAGAAACATATACATTAATAAATAACAATACTTTGGTATGATGGTTGTAAAATAGTATTCAATAAATAGAAAGTCCACTTACCCAAAAAAAAGTATTTTATTTTTAAAATATTTAAATTATACTCTAAAAATAATAAATGTATTCACAATGAGCCAGAATAAACAAAACGAGACCATTATTAACAATTTTATCTATGAAAACTAAAGATCAAAAAAATAATAAAAACACCCAGGTAAGGAATATACTCGTAACTATGAAAATACTTAGTCTGTAATATGAATACGGTAGAGCCACCTATAAAAAACCTCATTATAAATTGTTATTAAAAAAAGAGAGCCATCCACATGAATGACAAAAAATATTCTGATTAAAATTTTAAAACTAAACCAAGTACGTCATATTCAACGAATGTTCGTAGAAGTGTTAAAAACATTCAAGAAGTTCGTCAACATAAAAAAAAAAAAAAAACACTTTCGAAAAACAAATAATTAAAATATTATTAAACTATTCATTGAAAGAAGTGCAGTTATGTAGATAATTTAGCGTTGATGATAAACCTAAAGAAAAAATGGTTGAAGATAATAAAGATAGTTGTCAAGTGAGATAGATAAAATATATGGAGATAATAACAGACTTATATTATTATAAGGATATATGACAAGGAATTACGTAGGCTTTAAGGTAACATCTTAAGAGGAATAACAAGTATCAGAAATAACATGATGACATTTCTTAAAATTGAAATAATACTCTAAAATATCTTAGTACTATGATTTATTAAAAAACGTATTTCTTGTATTTTTTTTTATATTTATTATTTATCTATTTATATTAATAAAACTGTATAAAATATTACTTACTTGACAAATACGTAAAGGTTAGTTCAATAATGTCGTATTGTATTACAAAACAATTATATTTAATATTATAAACTATGTATAATAATGTTGTAGATATTACTAAGGCTTGTTATTTATAAGTTTTTTTTTAAATAAATATTTGTAAGTATACATTTTAGACCATAGACTTAATTTTTTGTATATATAACTGTATTTATTTATTTTTATTTTTAATGTTTATTCAAGTAGTATATACGAATACTCAGCAGACAACATATTATGTAAGTATGTAACACAGGACTTTTTTAAATGATCCCATCTGTAATAACTATTATTGATTAACTATTCAAACAATTTCAATGTGAAGCCTTACACAAATTTCAGAAATGTTTTAAAATATATATCTACAATTAATATATATTTATTTTTAAAAAACTAACGATCATATAAAATTTTCAATAAATATATTTTTATTCAAAAGTAATTTAATATTTAAAGAATTATTAAAAATAAAGTTTTAAATTAGGAAAAGACAATAAAAAAAAATGATATTTGAAAAGTTCACCTTTTACGAACTGTGAAAAAGTTATGTTATAAGAAGTTAACATATGACATTAATCGAAATGGCAGCAAGTGTGGATTTTACTTTGGTTGAAACATAAGTCTGGTTAGAATTAGGCATAAGAAATGTGTTAATAACTTTTTCAACATACACCAAAATAATATTTATATTAAGTAATTTAATAATTTATTTTTCGAAAAATATCATGCAACAATATATTAATAACAAAATAAATAAATAGTAGTTAATTGTCGACAGTCAAATTATTAAGTAATTTATATATTTTAAGGTAAAAATAAAACGTATTAAATTTTTTGTATATAAATATACAAATAAGGTATACATATAAATATAAACATAATAAATAATATCTCCATGTATCAATAATTTACATCAAGTACCCAGCGTAATTTACTAAAATTAAAAATCTATATTCTTTAGGGTAAAACTTTTTTGCTATTATACATACTAATACAGTTTTAAATATTTTATTTATTTTTTTATTATACTTTCTAAAGTTATTGCATCACTTTCATTTTAAAATTTAAATATATATCCGTTATAACTAAAATCCATGCATTTATTAATCATCAATATTTTTGATTTAGATTTGTCATACAATTTAATTTCACGGTAAAATATATTTGAATTATATACCAAAGAAATAAAATATATTATATAATACGAATATTTTCGTTATAAGGCACGTTAATTATATAAATCTAAAAAATATTTTCTGGATAAACGTATTTAAAACCAAATAAGTTTCTTCTGTGGTAGTTATTTTGTGTATAATCAAACTGTCATTTGTAACGAAAAAAAAAAGTGTTTAAGTATACATTTGCTAACTGCTAAGTTTGTGATACATATTACTTGTAAAAATAACTTTTGTTTCAAATTTATTTTCATGTTATTATTCAACTTTAAAGAAATATAGCTTACAAGCACACGCAATTTGTTTTTTCAAAGCTATATTTTTGAAATTATAATATTTGTTCGGAAAGGAAAATCTTTATATTTATATGAATGAATGTTTGGATAAATTCATTAAAAATATTTAATTTATTGATATAAACTTAGGAATCTTATTCATTATTTTTTTTTTTTTTTAATTTAATTAAAATAATGGTTTTTACAGTACTCAAGTTGTCTTTTTATACTATATTAGTTCAGCCTTTTTATTATTTTCCTTGAATGATTATGATTCATTGTTAAAACTTTTTTTTTTTTTTAATTTAAATTAATTTCAAGTCTAAAAATAATTTTTAGGTTCTGTGCGGAACGTAATAATGTAGTATTGATTTTACAATGACATGAGAGTGTTTTATTTTGTCTGTCATCACATATTAGAAAGTCAAAGTATTTTATTTCTAATTTTGGGCGTGGTTTCTGATAGCAAATTTAATCTAGTTAGTATTTTAGAGGTTTTAAAAATAATCGAGAAGGAATAGCAATTTTTACGCAGAACCGCAGAACAAGTATTTAACCCGACTTTTTTTTTTTTGTAATTCAAAATTAAATAATTGTAGATGCTTAAAATATTTACCAAATATTTATCTTTTTCTATACATGATCATATTTTTAAAATATTTTGACTCTTTTTGATCTGCTTATAATTTATTGAAGTTTTAATTTTTTTTTTTTTTTGTTTCCACTATTGTCTATAGAAAAATATACACCGGGTCAAAATTATTAAAAATTGAATACAAGGTCACACTTAAATAGCACTCGTATCCGTATAATAATATTAAAAATATATAGTGAAAATAATTTTTTATAGTAATTTGAAGCTCAATCAGAAATAAAGTTCATATTTAAACATTGTTAAGTAGTTTGTTATAATTCAAAATAATTTTTCGTAAAAATGTTTAACTTTTATGCATATTATGAATTTATTGCTATACAAAATGACATATTTTAAAAATATGTAGATTAATTATGTTGATATATTATTTATTTATATCATGAATCTATTCGTATTGTTTTACGGTAGGGTAGTATTGAGTCAAAAGTTAATAACAATAATATGATAATATCGTATAATATAGTATAAATACAAATTTTTATAACAATTCAATAATATAAATGCAATTTTTTCGAGAAAAATGAAATTCATACCTACTATAATACTAATAAAAAAAATGAATACATAATATACCTTATTTGATATCATAAAAGTATATTGTTAAGTAAATGTAGTGGTATACGAGTAGGACCCGTTCAGAATCGGTATTCGATTGAAATAATATATTATTGAATTAAATTTTAACACATCTATGATAATATTTCACATTACACCTATTAAACAGTAGATTAGTGTCTTATTTCCATATTTTTTAGTTTTAGTTTACTATTTTTATTAGTATATTTTAATATTTCTAGAAATTATAATCTTTTTTGAGGCGATATAATGAAGATAATTTATATTGCTATAATTAAGTAAATGTATGTGTAATGTGTATATTGTGTATTTATGAGACTGTTATTTAATTTTGACTATTTTGATATGAACTGTAATAATTTATGGTGAGACTAAAATCAAAGTGAAATCCAATCAATTGTATTATGTTTACCAAAAATAATAAAAACGTGCCAATTGTTAAATCTGTCTCATCTAGTCGAAATTCCTAACCATTTTACCTGAAAAAAAGTAATGAGTTCCACATACATGTTTGTTAAAGTTAAGTATTATTAACTGAATTTTGCATACAGTAATTGTATATCATATTGTTAAGGTTAATGGCTGTTGAAGACATTTTTTTTTGCAGTAAATTTGACATTTAAAATAAGACGAAAATTTTATTTTCGTCTATCAGTTATGTGTTGGTTAAAAACTTTTTTATTTTTTATTTCCCAATACACGTTTTGTCAATAAAATGTATTATTTATAAGTTATAAAAAATATTAATACTTTTACGAGCAATCCATCATCTATTCAACATTTTTTCTAGTTCTTATTATTTATTATACGGTTTGTACTCTGGTCACAAACTTATTAAATATTTATGAATGAAGTATAATTTGAAACGACAATTGAAATGTAATGCTAAACGAATCAAATTAATTTTACGCAAGTGCACTATGTACAATTTAAGTATGATAAACGTACTGCAAATAAATGTTTATAAGTATAAACTAACTAAAAAATACTTTATAATTGTGTTCGTGTAAGCTGTAAAACTTCAATCTGCATAAAATAACTATCTAACATGATGCATACAAATCGAAATAGTGATCACAGGGTTTACAATATTACGTAGGAATCTAAGTAAGTATCCTTAAAGTTCAAACTATGATTGATAAGTACAGTTTAGGCGAATGTTGACGACGATCACATTATGGATACTTATTCAAAATAATACATGTTTAGCATGCATTAATGCACTAATACACAGTAGAAATACGAGCTGGATAAAGTCGCAACTATTAGGTCATTTGACCTAATATACAAAACAATGATTTTTTTTCTGGGGGCCATCGCAGAAAAATAAATAAATTTAAATATCTTAAAAAGTAACTGTATTTTTTGTAAATTTTGTTCCAATTTAAAAATAATTCTTAGACCACTGGTAAGGTTTAATGGGAAATGGGTTGGTCCTCAATCATCACTGACGAAAAATATTATTTAGTAGACTAATATTAAAGTGCTCGGTCTGAATTGCGAAATCACGCAAAACAAGGACGACAACGCTATAACGCAATTTTTGCGTGATCATCATAATATTATAAACACGCGCAGAAAAAAGCGTAAGGTGGAATAAAATGTATATTATTCACAGGTAATAAGACAAATCACCAGCGATTGGCGAACACGTTCACCCTCATCACATACTCTCGCCGTCATCAGAGAAATTGAAAAGCGTATGCGATCGTAAACGTTAATACTGTTTGTGACATATTAAATTATTAAACGATTTTAAAATGTTCAAAACACTCGAAATTTCGGATACGATGATGTCATTCACGACTTAAGTCATCGACTGTTGGTATGGTATAGACTGTAATCGTACTATATTTATTTTTTTGAGAATGGTTATTATTTTACATATCTGAGACGAAGCTTATTTTCTAAAAAACAAGTTTAGCAACACGTAATTAAATTGAGTATAAGTGATAATGCATTTACCGTTCATTCATAAAACACTTAAACTCTATTTACTGCAAGGTCAACTATTTACTAGATGAATATTTGTTGGTATTATTTTTATTTGTGTTAATTCTAAAAAAAAATTAACTTATTGAATATAATATCATTAAGAAAGATGGTACTCTTGTAATCAACCAGTCACCACTTTAGAGAATATAGATAATATTTATTAATTTTTTGAAAAAATGTTGATAATTATAGAAAAAATATAAAGTAGTAATAAAAATAAATTAACAAATGTGGATAACAAACCAAAACATACAACTTCTATATTTGAGTTTTATATTGATTCTTATAGAAAAACACGAGGGAAATAAAATGATATCATTACATTTTTTCTAATATTATAATCATTTTAAATTTTACGAATGATGTCAAATTTTACTATTTCTAAATAAAGTCAAAACGAAGTGATTTAAATATTAAATAATTTGTTCGTTCAAAATAATTAAGCAATCCATACTATTTCCTAAAATTTAAACATAACCTACTATTTCAAATGCATTTGGCCATAATACATTATTTATCATCAGAGGCATAGTTATGATTTTGTTTTGGGAAAGGTTATATAATTTATTGGATAAACATAAAATAGAAGGATTATAAACATGCTCTAATATTCCCCTGTATTGCATATTAAATCCATGATTAGCACATAATATCGGTTATTTTATAATATTACATTGAAATAAGTCAATACATTAAATATAAAAAAAAAAAGATTCTGGAGGAGGAATCTATCCCCATATCTTCCCCTCTCATAACTACTCCATGTCTCTCATAGTTAAAGGATAGAAATATAATTCAATCAAAAAAATAAATAACTATTTCCACTATTCTCAAATTATTGTAGAACAGTCAACAGATAATCAATTAAATTATTATAGATACATTATGTGAGATTTAATAATTTAATTTGTTTGTATATTATATTACCTAATAATAAAATCATCGAATTTCTATCTAACTCCATTATTATTTAAAATAAATCGCACTAAAGTAAAATATTTTTCTTTGATGCAGAATTAAATATAACAATAAACTGATAAAATGTTTTTATATTTTATTGAGATTTAAATATGTCAACAATTTTGATTTTGAAAGCATCTTAGCATATATTTTATTTTTTTTGAGATGTTCACAAATTAAGGCCATTAAACTACAATATTCTTAGTGGTACATAATGTTTATATTTTTGGTAGAATAACCATATTATATTATCTATGATAGTTAATAGTTCTTAGCAAAATTCTATGTTAACTGAAAAAAGTGGAAAATGGTTATAATAAGTTTTGGATTATCACCAAATGTATTCTCTTGAACGTTATAAGAATAATTCGAAAATATACTATACTTTCTATTTTATCATCAAATAAATCATGTAAAATCGTTCCATGTAAAAAAAAAAAAAAGTTAACCTTTTTAATATTTTAGATATTTAGAAGTCATCATGGTTAAGTATCAATTTTGTTCTTTAAGATTCGGGGTAAAAATATTTTTCAATACGCCAGAACAGGTATCCAGGTCAGATACTTAGATCGTTTATTAAAATAGTTTAAGTTTGAGTTATGATAGTCTTGTAAACAATATATAAAAGCAAAGCAACAAACAAATCTAGTGAAACAAAATATATTTTATACATTTTTGATTAACAAAACAAAATATTGACCATTGGAGATCTATAAATTATTTTCCAAGTTCGGGAAATACGGATTTCGACAACCATCAGTGTATTTTGTTAGTCTCGGCATAATAATATAGTCTCATACTCGAAGTAGATTTTCAAAATCAAAGTTCGATTGGATTAAAAATACATACCTATAAATTCCAAGAGTATAATACGAATACTATACATTTCCGGTCGTGCTACAGCACACGTTCGCGGACCGAAACCGGACAAATTCGTTTGGTCAACCTAACTCTACACACTCATTGCACCCTTCCGGCGGCTTGACTACGAGTGCATCAACAGCCTAGTAACAATAATATTAATAATAATAATAATAATAACGTTTTTGTAATGATAAAAACAATATCGTTGTAGGACGACGTTGCTGGAGAGCAACGACGTGTGACTTGAACGACAGATGTCACTGCCGGTTTTGCGGGGCGGGCGAGCGCATAGCGCCACCCGCCGACTCGGACGCCGCCACCCCGCGGCGTTTGCGAGGTTCGCGCGCCGCCGCCGCCTTTTGGCGCGCCGCACGTACTGACGGACCGCGTTTTTCCGACGACGCACGCGACTCGGCTTTTCAGTGGACTGTCCGACGTTGGTCTGAACGCCGGTGTGCGCCTGCCGAACATATATTTTATCATTTGAAATATAATATTATCGTCGTCGCCGTCGTCGTTGCCGTCGTATCCGCGGTCGTGGTCGTCGTTATAACAAACAATAGAAATTTCGATAAAAAAAAAAAATTCAAGAAAAAAAAAAAATATAAGATTAAAAAATATAAATAAATCCCCGTGTCGTCGACGTCCCGCGGTCTCCACCACACAACGGCGGTGCCGTTCAAAGCTGGATCGGCGATCTCCGTGTTATCGTGTACCATGAGACGGAGCGTTCATTCTGACCGAATTTAATCGTAATTATTATTCATGCACCAGTTGCTCACTGTAACGACTACGATACCGTTTGATCGCAATATTATTCAAATACATCGAACCGCGGCGGTACTATAGCGCGTGGCAAACTTTGACAATATCATAATAATAATAATAATTATTATTGTAATAACAAGACCCTATCCGCCTGCCATATACAGTCAGTCAAATGGTCCGTTAAAATAATCATAGACTATCAATACCACCGATATCGACGCACGACGAGTGGTCATCCGCAGCCGCACAAACGAAAGCAATTTTTGTTTCTCTGAAACGAAAAATTGTTGCCTTTGTTGAAAAAACAAATTACAACGAAAAATAAAAAAAATAAAAGAACTGTTCGTTAAAAAAAAAAAGCGAACTGCTCGCTCACTGAATCTTCTCCCCAAAAATAATGGCTCCACATGGGATCACTTTTTTGAGACTCACCGGTTGGATGTGGAAAATCATGTTGGCCCTCATCGCGTGCAATCACCTCGCTCTGATGTGGCCATTCTTTTTCGCCGTCGGTAAGTGCAAACGTTTTTTTCAATTGTATTATTAATGGTAGAAATCATCGGTGCTCTCGATTTCGTTTTTAAGATTATTTCTAAATCACGTTCGTTTGTATAATCTTCTCGCGCTAACCCATGACTGTTTACGAATAAAAATCCTCACCGCTTATTTAGCACACGGTTATTATTCGGTTTTGTGGTTAGAGTAATTTTTTTGATTTTTACTCATTTTAACAATCTTTGTTTCTGTAGACTTTTAAATATTATATTTCCTTATAAGCAAAAATCGCTTTGTTACTGATTTAATACTTTATAATAATGAAAAACAATTAATTTTCTGGATAACTTTATGTGATTTTTGAGCTTTTAGAAATTTTAAAAATTCGGAACTGATGGATTGTGTTTTTCTGAGCTAAAAATACTATTGTTATCAATTGAATGGCATTTGTACGCTAAATTGAATTGTTGTTTTAATAATTCAAAATTTTTTTGATCCGTGGATGGTAGATTAAAAAAAACCTGATTTAAAAGCCTTTTTTCTTATTATGTTTAATTTGA
>NW_020271682.1:0-9143 GCF_002803265.2 Melanaphis sacchari | reverse complement strand
ACAGGTTAATTTTATAGTATTTGAAATCTATCTATGTTATTGAATAACATCCATTTGTATTTTATCGTAACTAATATTATTTGAAACTAATAATTTCTTTATACCAAATTAGTAGTTTAAGTATTTTATTGAAAATAATTATTTTTCTGATATCTAATCTTTATTACTCTTGTTGTAACTTTCATGACTGTTGTTTAACTGTTCTAACAGAAAAATTATTATGTTCACAGTAAGTTTTCAGTGGCACCTTTCGATTCTGTTGTCTATGCACTATGCAGTAAGTGGTATGACTCCACTATAAGCATATATTATGTAACATAACTATATAACTATTACTGTAATATTAGGTATACCACTGAATAGAAAATTATTTAACTCTTTTTCAGTGTATTGGTTTTTATTGTCATAAACGTAATATAAATAATAAGTATTCCTACTACACAACCTACCAACATAGAATACAAGACAAAATTTCTGATTTTTAACAAAATATGATTTACATTTTAAAACGAATCTCGTTCTAATTAAATACATTAATCTTAATATAATATATAATAACTGAACCATTTAACTATAACAAAAACGCTAATACATTGGTATATACAAATGTATTCTTCTATTTCAAGTTACATATTTACGGCAAATTTTATAATACTGCCAGTGTTGCTGACGTTAGCAATGTCAGTTATTTCTAAACTTACAAAGATTAAAATCTTTAATTAATATGGAAAAATGATGTATTTTCATCTACAGTTTAATAAAACAGCATAATGCTATTTTATCGGTCAAAGTAAATAAAACATCGTGTTTGGTATATCCAGTTTATACATTTTCAATCATAAAACCACCATATGGCTGCCATAATCAATATCATGGCGACAGACATCTTGTAAAAACTAATATACAGACACAATTTTATTACCAGTTACTACTGCTACATACTAACCAACTTGTACAAGTTTTATAATCCAAATTTAGTTAATATTTTAGCGCTGGTACACCAATATATGTTCATTTTGAAACAAACTGGCAATTTTATCTTTTATCCGATTTTCGTAAACGACCAAAAGTTATTAATCTAAATGCTTCTTCTTTATTTTATTAGAACTGGCTTTTGCTGGTTTTACTACCGCGCCCCTCCTCTCTGCCACCTACCCTTGGAATTTCTCCAATTTTCGTCTTCGGTTGAATTTCAACCATATATTGCAAAACTATGTTTGACGGAAAGAGGAGCTTCCTGCTGGAGCCGCATTATAATATATTTTAACGAATGCCTGCATATTTAAAACAAATATGCAACACCATTAAATCGGCTGCCATATGGGCTCCTTTACAATGCTGATGTGACTGGCCGAAGCTATTGACAACCGGACTTGCTTATATTTAAGTCGCCATGCAAAGTAGCCAAGCTTCAGAACAAAATTTTACTAAAACGCCATATAAAAACGTCCGTGAAAGTTAAATAAAACTTCATTGAACTTTAGAAAATCATCGATTGTATGCGGTTTGTGAACCAATCTGGCTGAACACTATAAATTATTACATCAACAATTAAAGAAAACCTGTAATAAACAAACTTAAATAAAAATTTGTACTGCCGCTTTCAATATAACACTATCATATTTCAGGTAATTTGTATTCTTGCTCACTAGTACTCGCTTAAACAATAAACCGCAATGACAAAGCTGTAAAAGTACGTGTTTGGCTGAAGTATTCACTTGAACCATTAGTATCATGGCTTGACATTCTGATAAAGACTGTGTCACGCCACCGCAAGATTATGTGAGTTATAACCTCATTGCCCTAAATATGCGTACCCACAACTAAAAATGTTTGAGCTCTAATTGTTGTATATATGAATGAATCTTCCACTTTCTTCTATTATGACCATTTTATTTACTTTCTTTCTAATTCTTCACAATCGGCAGCTTTTGAAATCTCTTTGACCTGCTTTATTGTCGACCTCATGTAATCTTGGAAAACAACAAATACGGTAATAAACAAGAAAATTGTTTCATGTATCCATGAGTGCGAAATCAATCGTCGAATATCTGTACGACTGGCCGCATTCCTTTACTTTTTAAGTGGCCGTAACTATACCTTGCAATCCACATTTTCTTCTTTAGCTTACATTATCAATTTAAGAGGATGTCACACTAAAACGAGAACGTAACCAACGCTCCAGAGATGGCGTTGTGCGCTGTATTGCCGCTGTCGGGCAGGCCGTAACCACGCCCACTATCTCCGTGACTAGGTCCGTGTGTTGTAGTTTCGGGAGAGGCACATTATTATTTCATGGATAGTCGTGTTGAGCGTTTCGCGTCAATACAATTGACCATTACGTAGATAATATGTCGCCTATGTATTTCTAAGCATGCGGCGCGCGGCGTGCTTGCTCCTTACTTTGCGCTCACAACCTACAAGTTGACTTTAACTCCTATATAATTTTAAATGTATAATGTAAACCAATACGGAAATATATAATGTATAACACATTTTATACAACGTAGTTAATATTGATAATTGTTGCACATATTATTAAAATTTAATACATTTTTAATTTTAATAACTACCTAAGGTTAGAAAATTAAGGACAAGGCCACAAGGGTTTTCATAAGCTACAAACAAATTTAAAAAAAAAATGTAATTAATGTTTAATTTATGAATAATACCTAACTGTTCAAATGTTATTATTTTAAAGAATAGAATTATAGGTACAAATAACAACTAAATCGGTAAGCCAATTTTAAACGTTTGGTTAAATTTAAATATTGGCCATAATTAATTTTATTATTTTTTATTTTTTACAGTGCGTTGTTTGTTTTCTTGTTCTTTTATAATTCGGTCAGACTCTTTAATGTCACTTATTAATAATCTTTTTCCAAATTGTGGATTTATCAACTCTGGTAATAAACACTCGTAATAAAATCTGTAATAATATCATTACCAACAGTACTTATAAATTTATCCGTTTAAAAATTAATATACTTACATATGTAATAAAGGCTGAATATTTTTATTCCAAAATTGTTCACAATATTTCACGTGTATACTGTAATACCAATTTTCAGTAAAAATAAAAAAATTACATAATTTTCTTTTTGTTACGTGAAGTTGTGTTTGAATTTGAAAATAATAATCGTGGTTTTTTTTAAGCAGAACTACTTCCTTATTTTCATCCACAGTACAATAAATAATCTACAGAGTTAAAGTATTAAAAAATAAAATAAATTATGATTAAATATATTACTTTTCCATCATTAATAGCTTCAAATATATTTGAGTAGTCTTTGGCGGAATATGGACATTTAATCTCGATTATTTCGTTGTCTCCGATAAGGCCATCTAAATGAAATTAAAAAATTACAAATTTAAATACTTTTTATATAGTAGACAAGTAGACTTAATACTATTTTTATTAAAATTATAAAATAATAATTATGTTACCTGGGCTTGCAGCTAAATAAGGAATATTACTATCCACACATAGACCAACAGGTTTTATATATGATCCAAATATTAAGCTGTACTTTTCTTTAGCAACTGGTTCCATAACACGTCCATACTCAATAGCTTTAATTTTACAGTTAATATTTCCATACAAAAGTCCATGAACTATTTTTTTGCATGATGTAGAAGACCTCATTTTACATATTTTGCCCACGTTCGATGCTGTTATTCGTATGCGCCTTTCGGAATGCCAAAGTTGAGATATTCCCTGATTTCTCGTCTCATTTTCCAGGGAAACTGAAATTTTAAAATGTAATTATAACTATAAAGATTGGTATGTATGGTTACTATTTTTCTGTACAGCAGGTAACAAGTGGATTACCTATATTTGTGTCTTTTAACTTTTTAATAAAATCATTTTTTTTAATTTCTAAATCTTCCAACGATAAATTATCAGGTGGCAATTCTTCAGCGAGGCCGTAATGTTCATCGGGACCTGATTTAGAAATTTTTTTTTGGGTTTTAAGAGGAAATAATTCACGTCTTCTAATATTGTTGTTTCGTTTTCTCTGAACATTTTTTAAAAAACGCTTTTCCATATATTCCTATAAGTTATATTTATAATTGTTTAAAAAAAATTATAGGACATAAATAAAAATTAACATTTTTTTGTACCTGGACTTTTCTTTGTAATGTGTGTATTTATTGCTCGTAAGTACTGTTTTGAATTAAACGCTACTACTGCAGCTTCAATTCTCGTATTATATGAGTTGCGTTGTGACAAATTTATCCTTTTCCCTCCAATGTATTTATTAATTAGACTGTTAAATTGTTCGCAAATGTTATTGTCAACATCTACTATCAGACTACTTGAATTTATAACTAATCTATTGACTATATTATTTATCTCTATCATCATTCCACTCATTTCGGCATGTTTGACCCAAATATCTTCGTCAAGATTTTTCTTATTACAAAAATAAGTATCACACTTCGAATGCTGGCCCAAAACATGATACGGGCTGTTTAACAAATCTTTTGATAAACCTAAACATACGGAATCATTACAAAAATAAAATAGTTTACAAAAACGAATGAAACTAACTAAAGTTTAAGTTACATATTTTTTTTATAAGACAACTGTATTCATAAATTAAATAAGAAACAATATTGACCAGGCATTATAATTTACCATTTAATTATTTACTTTTTATCAATATAGCTGATTTACATAATATATTTATATTAAAATTATTTTATTTTATTTATTTAAATGTTAATATAATATGTAATTGCTATATTTAATATCAATCATGATTACCAGTAATTTTAGTATTTATGGAAGTTGTTTCATTTTTACGATATCGTATAGCTTTTACAACAGCGGTGCGAAATCTCATTATATTATTTAAAACAAATTTTCTTAAATCGATGGGGTAGTTGGTTTTCTTAGCCATTGCAGTTAATTTTTGTATATAATTGCGTAACAGGTGGTTACGACACTCAATTTTTTTCAACTAGAAAATTTGGTCCATACGGCAATATTTCACATAACCTTTTTGTAACACTGCTGTCACCATCTCCTAAAATAACATTCATAATATTCATTTTTTTTTATGTATATAGTAAGTATTTCTTTTTTCGTTAGTGTTCTGAATATATATAATTATATATCATGAAATGGATTATTGTAAATGTTACAAACTACAATTTACCGATAAGCTTATTAAATTTCAAACCATGCAACTCTATGCTTTTTAAAAACCCTTCCGCGACTCCGTCGGCTTCCATACACGTTGCCGATTTTTTCCAGTTAAGAAAGCAGTTATGATTTGTGGGAGTTTCGTTTTTGGTTTTAGCACGACTACATATTATACAAAACCTATTCCGTATGCCAATAAATAGAATTTTTTTTGTTCTGTATCCGATAATGGTGGCCTAAATTTATTTCATGAAGTTAAATAAAAGTTGTTTTAAAGCTTTAAAAGTAAAAAAAAATTCTTACAACACCAGATAAAGCATCATATTTTGTTTTGTAGCTGCGTTTTGACCATTGGCCATCAGCAACTACAGTACAAAACGGAATTCCGTCATCGGCATCTACGTCTCCAGCAGTAATAGCTAATTTTTTCTCTTCTTCACCTGCTTTACGAATTTCCTCCCATGCTAAATTGTGAATACTACTACTCAACGAACTATGAAGTTTAGAAAAGGTTGTATTTGACATACAAGGTATTTCAATTGCTGCAGAAAATTCAAATAACTGTGTTTGACCAATACCTAATTTTTAAAAAAATTTGGATGTATAAATAATGAGAGTTTTAAATTTGAACTTACAATATTTGTTAAAATTACAAACATTTGCAAATTATTTTGAGATAGAAATTCCTAAAAAATCGCCTGTTTATATCTATTGTGTTTGAAAATGTAATAAAAGATTCTTCATAAGTTAGACTATCTTTAACAAATAAAAGAAAGTTTACCGGAAAGTCAAATTTTTATCAGCGTTTGAAGTTCAAATTTTTTAACATTAAAATATTCACGCATAAATTAACGATTTCTAGTGGAACAATTTTTTTATTTTGTTGTAATACCTCATAAATGAATAACTGCGGTTATTACCGTGTATAGATATACTTGAAATTTTATCCAAATGTTAAATTAGCATTTTCTATACACGATAATATAATTTTCAAAATATTTAGACTATTTTTGAGCTATTTACAATCATTTAAAAATTTTTTTAGATTTTTTTATATAAATATTGATAAATATTTGTTCATGGGTCAAAAAGCTCGAAAATTTAAAACAAGGTTTCTCATATATGTATAGTTTATAATGTAATAACAAATATACAAATACAATATTTTTTAATAGGTATTTTTTTAAATTCAAATTTTGAAAAATTAGATAAATTAATTATTTAAATGGATAAAAATAACGATTTTAGTTATCTTTTTTTTTTAATTATTATTATAACTTAGGTTAGTTGACAGTCTTTGCTAATTTGCTAAGTATCGTTTTTCGTATACGATGAATTTACGTACTTGCCACATTTTTTTTTCATTTTTTATATTTATCTTACCAATTGCAACAGTACCATTCGTTACGGCTTCATTTATTGGAAGGCGGGACTCTACATTTGAGTCTGATGAAATTATTGTTGTAGTCTTACACATTTGACAAATAAATTTAAATTTAGAAAAAAATCCATTACGACTTTCCGATATAAATTCCATATTCGCAAATGAACATCCAAATCTGTCATCATGTGAACTATTTTGGATTTGTTTAAAAATGTGACAAATATCCACTATTCGCCTACCAGTTAAAATGGTTTTCCTATAAAAATCAATTGTAATATTTTAAAACAGAATTATTAAAATTTTTTTTATTTTGTCAAAACTTTTCTAACTTGTTAGTATCGATTTCAAATTCAGAAGTTAGTACATGGGACTCAATATCTTGGTTTGAAAATTCTACGCTTGCTGTTGTGTCTTGAGTTAAACAATCATTGTCTACTAATGAATTACTATTGTGTAACTCAGCCTCGGCTCTAGCAGAACTTGAAATTTGTACAATATTATTAGCACTAACTGTATGCAATGGTGTTGAGGTGTACCTACAATAGTTACCATGACATATAAAGAGGCTTGTACAAAAATATGTATACCTATGTATGAGTATACAACAATATACTTTACTGTATATTATAACCAGTGCTCGGATTTTATAGCACTAAAAATAAATTAAATATGTGCTTTAATATGACTTAAAAATCTTAAAATAAGCTCTATAATATGATCTAAAAACATGAAAAATAGCAAAAATAAAAATTTATTCTGGTTATAATTAAAAAAAACTTATATTTATTAACTAAAGATTATTTATGAATTAATAGGTACATTTATAATTAATTAAAAACTACTGTTTGTTTACATTTTAATTGCTGTTCGATAGGCTAATACGCCGGACTATTTAAAAATAGACATAAATATGAATGAAAATGTCGGTATTTTTCATATTATACATTAAAAAAAAAATTAAAATAAATGACAACATTTTCATAAATTTATACAATCACATAATATAAGCTAGATTTATGAAAATACAAAACAAAACGTTATTATATACAAATAAGCAAAAAAATAGCACCAAAACACTAGAAAACCACAAAAGCACTAAAAAACCTAAAATACTTCAAATATGCAAAAAATAGCATTATAAAAATTTATATTTGAAGTCCCTGGTACATAAAACAAATTTATATCTCACTCTGCTACTTTTATCTGTATCCTATAATAATTAGCAAATGCTATAAAATCCTAACCCTGATTATAACAATACACATTGTACGTATCACATATGCCATAAAAAATGTATGATAACTTACGCAATGTTTGAACTATTAGAATGAGTAAAACTAGCTGTAGCCACACTTAAAAACTGTGATGAAAAACCAGATGACGATATTGATAATTCATTAGAGTCAATATGATTTATACTACCTACTCGAAGACTCACTTTCTGCCGATCTATAATTCAATTAAAGTATGAGTAATTAGTCCTCAGATTTAAAAAATAATGTACTTTTTTGTTTTATAATATATTTGTACCTGTAAGCAATAATAATAATTTGGGAAAAAATCACGGCACGAACTATTTCGACTTACATAGCAAAATGGCATACTCCTTATTAAAATAATAATAAATAATAATTACCTTGTATGTTCTTCAGTAACCTGATAGTCCTGATGTATAGCTGTAAGGTCATTGGGAATTTCTTTTTTCTTCTTTTTAGCTAAACGATATTTCATTACACTTTTAATGGACTTTTTTTTTTGACATAATTGGCTTTGTTTTACGTTTTTTTGGTATCTTATCCATTTTTATAGTACCGATAAAACAGATAACTCTCCAAAATATGCACTCACGCACTGTCACATACACTTACGGTAGGTAGTTTTTAATCAAACGTAAAAATACAAAATTTTACAAAATTACAAACGTTTAATACAATTATACAACACGCAGTCAACACAAGGACAGTAGCGGACGTCAATAGAGCAGTATAATAAATATTATTTATTTATTATTATTATACGATAACGATTTAAAATAGTATCTACTATTATAGTCTATATTCTATAAATATCATATCATGAGCTCCCGCCGATAACAGACCGGTTTAGATCCATTGGCGCGGAAGTCATAACGAAGATAGGACAAAAGCTGCCGCTATAAACGAGAGCAGCACATGTCTGCCGAAATTAAAACTCTTTTTGCGCAAAAACTTAGTTTTATAGTTCCAAAATTACAGCTTACTGAGTGATTTTAGAGCAAAAAACCTTTAATAAAAGTTGTAGAGGACATTTTTTCCTAGGGCAATATAGGACTAGATTTTTTATTTTTATTTTCAAAGTTGAATATTTTAAGCTAAGAATGTTCGTGTTTTTTACATTTTATTATTAGACGATTAATTGAAATATTAATATCAATATACAATTGAGTCCTATATTGCCCTAGAAAAACTTGTTCTCTACAAATTTTAATTAAGGTTTTTTGCTCTAACACCACTCAGTAAGCCGTATTCTTGGAACGCGTGAAAACATTTTAGCGCCGGGTTTTTTCCGGTGTGGCCTCCTCTTAAGGATTTCGTTACTTTAGGTAATTCCCGCTACTTTTTTCTATCT
>NW_020271681.1:0-7138 GCF_002803265.2 Melanaphis sacchari | reverse complement strand
CGCATGCGCGTACGTAACTTGGAACTAGCTGCAGTGATCCGCTCGTATAAGAGTTACCTAACTGTCGATAATTGTCCTTGAATGGTAACCTCACCACAAATCTACTGTCTTTGTTTCTCGTTACGTTGTTACTAAAGTGTTTCGAACATGCATTTTCTTCGTCAGTGAAATTGCGTTTTACCGTCATTTCTTCCATTTTCCAGAATCCAGAACGCTTCAATTTTACCTTCTAATATTTTGTATTGATTTTGAATTGCTACCAAGCATGTGTTCGGTCTTGTCATATTTAAATTATTCGACGTTTTACCTACTACTACCCAACCAAACAATGTTTTTTGTAGATATGGACCATTATTGATTTTTATTTTATCAGCGCACATTATGTCCTAATAAGTGTCTCCGCCAATAAGTATATCTATATTACCCGGGTAATTAAACGACGGGTCTGCCATGTAAATGTCACTCGGGACGTTTACACTTCGTATAGATATTCGTGGTAATTGGCTCGTTATTTTCGACAATACTAATAAATCAATTATCGTAGAGTACGAATTATTTAATGACTTGATAACAGCAGTTACTTTATGTTTTATTGTATTATTCGTTTCACTGATACCGCATATTGGAATGTTTACCTTTTCACGTTGAAGTCCGAGTTAGTTCACTAAGTTGTTTGTTATAAAATTGCTTTGTGATCCGCTATCTAATAACACTCGTCCGTGTGAATGCCTACCAGCGGGATTCGATATTTTTATTATAGCTGTAGCTAACAATACTTCGCTATCAACGTCGACTTTTGCTGTATGCGCAGATACTACTGCATTGTTTGATAATATATCGGCATTTTCGTTAATCGGACTTGTTTCTTTATGTAAAAGTGAATTATGAAACTGTTGACATTTTACACACTTTCTCGATGGACATTGATTTACATGATGGTCGGTTTTTTTTAAACAATTTTTGCATAATTTTAATTCATTGACTTTGTTTATTCTGGATGCTATGTCAAGTGTCAGAAATTCGGTACATTTGTAAATTGAGTGTGGTTGTTGACACATATAACATTTCATTTTATATGTAGATAAAAATGTTGTCGCACCTGTAACGTCCCCTCTTCACATGGGTGTTTGCGACGCTCTCGCGTCTTGCCTATAAAGTTATGTTTTGATTAACGAGGTCTCGGGGACTCGACCTCGGTGTGTAATATTATTTACTAGATCAGGGTTACCTTATTTAAGTAAAGCACAATTGTATAAAATGTAACGTATATTTAACAGATAAATTAAGATTTATATAATAGAATGAAGGTTACCGATCCGGGTAGATTGACAAGCCGTGAGTGTGGATGGTGGATGGCTGCACGGATCGTTGAGGAGTCTTCTGGTCGTCTGTCTGCTCCTGGTGTCGCACACACACTCCTCGCACACACTCTCCTACACTCTCTCGTATTCGTCCTTATTATATACCTTAAACTGCTGCCTAAAAGCCTTAGGTCAGCAGTCGGCCCCGCTTGCCATTCCTCACACTCAGCATTTTAATAACGTGTGCCCTACTTAAGGAATAATGTACGATGTCGATAGACGACAATCGTTACACACCCTTCTTAGATGTTCCAAATTTCGATATTTTAGATAATGAATAATTGACTTCGTTTTGCTTGACTGTTAGTAATCTAGCGTTTTCTACAGACTAACATTTGATTCCTTTTACCTAGGAACTCCATTAAAATTTGTACACTAGGTAGTTCTTCTCTGGACACTTCCGTTTCCCATTGCTTGATCGTATTCGTATCAAGTTTCGTGTAAATTACATGCAATAACAACGCACCCCACTTATACGGATCGTGATTTAGAGCTTTTAATGCTTGCATATGTCCGTTTAGTGAATCAGTTAATTATTTTAATTTAATTTCCGATTCTTTATTGATTGGTTCTTAATCAAAAATACGTTTCGTATGCGTTTGTATCAACATACGTGTATTATTATATCTTGTGGTAATTATTTTCCACGCAATTACATAGTTCGATGAGGACGTTTCGAAATTTTTTAATTTTTATTAACGAAGTGGCTTCGCCTTCTAACGCATTTCTTAAATAATAAAATTTTTGAATATCTGATAATGAATTATTTGTATGTATCATTGAACAGTATATATCATGAAACGTGACCCAATCATCGAATTTTCCCGTGAATGTAGGAATTTCGAGTGGCCTAAGTTTTAAAAATGAAAAGTTGTGACTTTTTATAGCTTCCCCTTTATCAGCCTGTGTTAATTGTTGACCTTGCGCAAGCGCGTTATTTCCCGTTAATCTATCGTCGACTTGTGACATTAAATCATAGTATAGGTCTTCGAATGTGGACCTATATTGTACCTGCTCATTACCAACGTCTAATATCTCTATATTATTTTGTATGGCATCAAATTCGCTCCATGCTTCGCGTATCTTTTCAGCCCGTAATCTTAATTGCGTAGCAACGTTGGACTTTGGTTCGTCCAGAAATGTTTGAAACCGAGCAAGCTGCCCTTTTATTTGACCACGACATAGAACGTATGCCACTAATTCATTATTATCATTAGCCATTGTGATCGACCTCTACCCATTATCTACTGTTTTTAATGTTATGATGATATAATGTTGTGGATATAGACTTATATAGAGTATAATTTCACTCACAGATTCATTTTAAGTCAAGGACAAATAAAAAAATAATTATGGAAAAGGCCACTTTTTATTTAAATATGTGTTAAATTGAGACTCACTCACCTGATGCTGTCTTCTTTCTTGAAGCTTTTTATTGATCTTCTTCCGTGAACTTGTAAGTCAAATTATTACAATGTGTGTAATAATATTGACGCGCACGATTCGATCCGTCTCGTAGGACCAATGTTTGAGTTTTAAAACACATAAAAAAAACTCCAGTGGACTGTATAATCTTGTTTTATTATTGAACAGTAAAAATTGTAAACACTAATTAAATATTTAAATAAATTCTTTTCACTAATGAGGTGACAGTGGAGATTGACGGTATTGTCACCGACGCAACGTTAAATAATAAAATTACTGACGACCCGTGCCTGCCTTATACTCGACCCAAGGCGATATAGATAAAGATAATGTTAGATATTATTGTACATTGAACATTAACTAAAGATAAAATCGCCTAATTAAATTTGCAATTAGATATTTTCCAATATGAATTTTAGTAAGTCTATAAAACCAGATTATTTATAATCTACTTGTATGCGAAAGGTCGTTCTTTACATACCTTTTTTGTGCGATTAGTCATGTTTCTCAAGCGGATTGTCCACTAATTAAAATTTCAATAACAATATTATATTGATACACTAAAATCATGATTGAAATGTGTCGTTATTACAATGTAGCGAATAAATAATTTCATAAATTATGATTAACTTTTTTTATTCTTTAGTAGAAAAAACAACTGCAATATACCTGTAATACCTTAGATATAACGTCATGAAACAACTTGTGTCTAATCCTTTGGTATTTTTGCATTCATTCCAATTAAGATAAACAAATATTTATATAATTTTAAAATGAATGTGTTAGCATTGTTGTTTTAAGTAATAATCATATAATGCTGTTTAAACTTTAAAAAAAATATGGCTTTGTGGAAAATTAAAATATTTATTATGCTCTACAATTAATCGAAAAATATTTGTACCTTACTTGCTAAAACTAGGTCACACTTTTCACATGTTCATATGATACTTATTCGTTTACGGTTTATTTTATTGAATTCAACATGATATTGGTTATACATTTAATTTACCATCCGATTACTACAATAAAATGTTTTTCAACAAAATATCACTCAGTATTTTAATGTGTGCTGTTGCCTGTTCACCTGTAATCTTTATTTAAACAATTGGCACACGCTATGAATCAAGTAGTAACTAATATATAGGAATAATACCTTTGACTCTTCAGATATGAAGTCATAGGTATATTACTCCAAGTCAAACGGTAAATACTTGTGTAATTTGCGCCAAAAACAACCAACCAATTAAAAAAAAATTATAAAATATGTCATTTGCACCACATCTTAAAATGTATTTTGATGATTAGCACCACTTTTTAAGTTTGTAATTTGCTCCAAATAAAATTAAATAAAATGGATTTATATAATCTGTACATCGTATACCTAATAAAATTGTAATTAGCCCTACAATTGTTATAATTATATATAAATGTATGTATTTTACGAGTTAGTCATAGTGTAAATTATTAAATTATTCAGTAAGCACTTAATTTTTTTTTTATATTCAAAACTATAAATAAAATAACAACAAGTATGTTTGAATAGAGAACTATGTTATGTTATATTCAATTTTCAATACGAAGAAAAAAAAGTTGCACATTTTAATGACACAATAATTCTTACTATTTTATTTGTTTCATGTTTAGTCCTCAATTATTGATAATGTAGACCCGCAGTGATTACGGATAATTAAAAAAAGAGCCAAGAAGAAGTTAGTATATTATGATTTCAATATGTCAATATACAATTGATTGTATATAAAATAAAAATATATATTTATGTTAGTATTTTAGAATAAAGAATTGCGTGGTTCTGCCTCAACTACAACTCATGTTTTGTACGATATTGCTTCTTTTGTAGTTAGTAGATCTTTAAATAGCTCTAAAATAACTGCTTGCTTGAAAATTGCATATATACCGTCACCTTCTTAAGATTTTCCTATAAGTATTGAAGGTAAACGGAAACCAAAATTTCAGTATAATATTTACTATAATTTCCATAGCTTGCTTATAGCGTAATGAAACAAGGTGCTTATTGTAAACGGTGTGTAGTTTTTTCGACTACCGTAGGAAATCAGCTAAAAAGTAAATAGTTAAATCGAATTAATAATTTTTATAGTTATTTAATAAGATATATGTTTTTAGTTTTTAGGTAAATTAGTTAAAGAACCTTTAGTCGAGTATAAGAATATAATTGTTGATTTACATAATAATGAGAAAAAGCGATTCTTTTGTTTCATTAGAAGTAGCAGTTTTTATTTTTTCTTATACATTTAATTTAAGTCAAATTCTTCAAAGTCTGAACAGACTTATCATAAGTATTAAATTATGTTATAACTGAGAATCTTTAGAGTCTATCCGAAAATATAATGATAGTCATATCAAAAATATATTTAGTGAAGTTGTATTATTAAAGTTCTAAAAATAAATACATATTCATAATTTATTCATGAATTAATTATTATTAATTACAATATTTTTTTATATTTTTATACTTAACTGTTTATGAAATTAACTGATAACCAAGCATAAAGTACTTCACGACTTTCATTTATTTGATATTCATCTTTATATTTACTCAAAATGTTGGTTACCTAAGAATAAATTATAATTGAGAACTTTGAGAGTTTTGAGAAAATTAATAAATAAATAAAAATATTTGATTGACTATTGTTTCGGATTTTTTATTAAACAGTCTTAAACCAGCGGTTAATGCGAATACAATTGGTGTGTACTCATTACTCGTAATTATATTTATTTTTCAAAAATCGTTTAGCTTCGTTTAATACTCTATTTACCGAATTTAACAGCTGTAACAAACAGAATATAGTTAAAAAAAAAAAATGTCCAACGTTAATTTAACTTAATTAATTAAGTTTCTGTTAATTCAAATAAATACATAATATTTTTCTCACTTTTATTTCGTTATAATACAATGCGACTAAAGAAGGATCTTGTATTTGACCAGTATAGTCTAAAAGTTCATAATAACCTTTAAATTTAAATTAAAAAAAAAACAATAATTATTGTTAAAAGATTGTATATAAATACTAAATAAGTTATTATCTGATAAACGTGCTAAGCAATACAATACATGTCATGTCTGTATAAACAATAATGTTAACATAACATTATAACATATAACATTTATGGAGTGATAGACTATTGAATTAACAAATTAAAAAAACAATTATATTTTTTAATTTTTGTTTGCTACATTTCTATTAAATTTAACTACATGTAATCTGTACATAATGAAAGATATTTAAACATAATTTTATTTTTCCTTGAGCCAAAAAAAAAAGAAAATACACATACTAGCAATCTTAAAGCTATAACATAGAAATGTTTGAATAATAAGCTGCACACACCTTATAAGCCTCAAGAGAACTATTAAACTATAAACTACAATTTCACAACGTTTTAATAACATAATTATAATCGAATTATTAACGTTATAATATAAGCTTGATGTTAAGATTTATAGGTATATCCGCTACGCAGTTTTCAGGTGTTTTCAAGTGTCTACAATGATTATTCCGTTCGAAAGAACAATCATTGCTGAACTTCAAATTTATCATATCCAATGACTAATTGTGCATGTTAGTAACAATTCCAGTCTCAGAGCGTATAGAATATAATCGATAGAAAACTTTTAAGAATAATATTTTATAATCATAACGAAATAACTAAAATAAAATGATGATAAATCCTTAAAAATTTTTAATAATCTTTATATGTACAAATATATATGCATATATATTTAGTTATATTCTGTATGCTGATATACCCATCTATTTTCCTTAGAATTAATTTTTGAATACAATGCTTATAATTATTAAAATTTAACACTTCCAGTAAGTACAATAAACCTACTTTCTTCACTTGAATTTTCCCAACAAGAAAACCAACTACGTTTCTTAGACTTTTTAACAAAAACTGTAACTAATAATTTAGTTCTAATACTATCTGCCTCAACAGTAACGTTACAATATAGTTTTGGACTTTTCGACTTTGTTAATTCAGAATTTTTGTTGTCGATAGGATCTTCACATAATATATTTGATTGAGCTAAAATGATTAAAAAAGAACTATTAATCAGTATAAATCATAAAAAAGTAAAGTTGATTAATCTTATACTAACAGTAGATTACCACAAAATATACCAGAGTAACGATAATCTTCATAAAATATTTTTTTTGATTTATATCAGATTTAATAGTATAATTATAACTATTATACTCTGAAATAATCTGTAAACAAATAATTACAAGTAATATAAGAAATTTTAATTTTATAAAATAACAACTAAATCTAAATTTAAGATATTGTACTAAAATACCAAACATTTTTTT
>NW_020271680.1:0-47114 GCF_002803265.2 Melanaphis sacchari | reverse complement strand
AATTAACAAAAATTAAAATTTAAGTATATTGTGTAGGTAGAAAAAAAAGAAATACCAGTAAATCATGTAAAACGTGTATAAGTTGATGAAAAAAAATTTAAAATAATGTTTAACATGACAAAATTGTTTTTTAGATGAATACATAAAATTGTATAATATAAGTTCATACAACTATTACTACATAACTTAAATATTTTTTTCATTTAATAAGACTTTTTTAAAATAACGTTAAACTTAAAAGCAGAAATAGCTATTATACTTGCATGAGTTGAACTTTTTTTTTAAAATTACCATGCCACCTATCTCTATGCTTTTTTATAATATATACGTGTCAAATAAACCCTTTAATGTAATCACGATGAAAGAAATTTTGTGTGTTCCAATAGAATAGAAAATTAAAAATAAATTATAGAACAAGCTTTATTCATTTCATAAAAAGATCGTTCTCTAGAAGAAATTTATAAAATTTATCAAATTTTCTTTCTTTATTTAAATAATTTTATCTTACTATAAAAAATAATGTTAAATTAAAAGTATCAAGTCATAATTTTTTTCATATTTCTATAAATTTTATTTTTATTGTTTTATAAATTAAAACATAAATAGATTCGTACCATTCATAGTCCGCTATTTTAGGTTCACGATAAATGTATTATACATTTATACCTATAATATTTATGTACATTTTCGAATATTTGAATAAAGTAAACAAAAGTTAATAGTGTATTGTTATATTTATAAATAAAAGTAAGACTTTTGATAATTTGATGTAGGTATATGATGTGTATTTATTAGTTAATAAATCAAATAGAAAAAAATCTATAAATCACTATATATGCTCAATGACTTTAACATGACAACCGGATAACTTCAACTGAACCTTCAATCAAAAATAAATATTATTAATTCTTCCTGAAAGGAACTAAATTATACAACTAATTTTAAGGTAAACGCATATTACAAATATAATTTAAACTAATGACCTTAGACACAAACGTTATTTAAATCACTAAAAAAATATGATTGTATACTAAATTAGCTGTTGTGAAATTTAAAAATATAAATTGGTTTAGAGTTTAGAATTTTAAATTTAAACAGTTTTGTATAATTACGTTATATAATTTAACTTTTTTTATTTTGTTGAAAAGAATAAGATTAATCATTTTTAAATTGAAATGATTAAATGTATTGAGCGATATTTTATTGAAAGTTTGCATGTAACTGAAATGTTATGTGTGTAGCTATGTTATACGAATAGAAAATATAATTGTAAAATTATTTTTTTTTGCTTATTTAAAAATTATACTAAAAATATTTTAAAATAATATATCAAATTTTCATTACCTTTTTTCTACGTATTTCCGTGTGTTAAAAGCTTGGTGTATAATATCGTTGAATTTTCTTTGTAAACATTATTTACAGTTAATGTAAGTTTGTTTTTATAAATAACTCGACACAACAGTTCACAAGATACGTGACTGTATTATTTATTAAAACAGATTTTATAAGTTAATTTTAAATATTTAAACCTCTGTGGTGTTTAAGTTTTACATTTCAACAATTCGACTGAAAAATGATTAATGGGCGATGTTTTTTTTCTCCATAATCCATCAATGTTCATTTCAATAATAATTGTATATTATAAATTTGATCATGAATACTCGAATCATTTTATATTGTTAATATTTTTCTCACCCACAATGGTTATGTATTTAAGAAACAATTAATATATATGCGTATAGTATACGATAACTACATATATTATACTGTAGGATGTATATATTTAATTTTTGTTTACATAAAATATGATTGAAATATTAAAATGCAAAGTAAGTTACATATAGTATGTAATAAACTTTCAGAATAACATACAATATATATACTACCTATCGTTACCATTTAAACTTAAAATGGAATATTTTAAGTAAATTTTCGTAAATTTTGTTACTATAGAAATATTTAAAATGTAATTAATAATTATATTAGTTATAATGTTTGTAGATCTTTTAAAATATCAATTAAGTAACTACAAACTCTCTTCTATTATACCTTATTATTTTATTTACCTACATTTAACTTTTTATTTTATACACATACTAACATACTTAAAAAAAAATAATATTTGTACATTTGAAGCGTAAATAACAAAAATTTAACTGTTTTATATTATATACTTTGAACTTATCCAGCAATTTACTTTTTTTTCAACTTTTAAACATCTGAAATTATTTTATAAATCAATTAATAACATAAATAAGATATTTAACAAATTTTTATCACAGCCTTTACTTGTACACTTTCTGATTTTTCATATTCTAAAAGAACATAGGGATGTATAAAAACAGTAGTTCCAGAATACATATATATATTTATATTTTAGCATTTTTTAAGCATAAACAATATTTTAACAGCCATCACATATTTTATGTATATATAGATCCCGTTTTTCATCCTGAGTATCAATTTTAATTTTTGAAACGTCAATGTTTTGTAGGTATTACTACATAAAATAGTGGTTGATTATTATTACAATCATAAAACTAAAGTACCTACGTAAATTTCCACTTAAATGAAACAAATTCGCTACAATGACAATTACATTAATATATATATTTATATACTTTTTTTTTAATTTTGAAGACATTTACAATGAAATTATTTGTAAGTGAAACTGACTTTAATAATATATATATATAATTTATATTTATTTATAACTTTTTATTATGATTCGCCATCAATTGACTGCAGCAATTCTTCTCTAGAAATATAACCGTCGTGGTTGACATCGATTAGCATTTCGATAAAATTGTTGTATTTTTTCTTCAATATTTTGTCCAAAGAAACATCCAACGGTATACTGTAAACAAGTGTTTTTGTATTATTTTATTATTTGTTTAAGTTTATTTTTTTAATTTTACTATAATAATAGTTAATTATTATTATTGATTATATTGTATGCTATAAAAGGATATGTTTTTGAAAGATATAATATATTTCAATGTGATTTAGATGTAAAATAATGTAATCATATACTCAAGACAACACACTATATACATTTTTAAAACAAGTTCACATAAAGAATTAATTAATAAATCGAAGTTACATTTTTATATTAGGTATATAATATCACTGTTTATTTACATTTCATAATTAAATTATGTTTTTCAATTTCTAAACATAAAATATAATAATAATTTTTATAAATACAATCAATTAAAGCTTATGCCCAACTTGTGTTGCATAGGTTGTATATTTTTTGTTTATAAATTTATAAAGATGAAAAAAATATTTGTTATAAATTCATAAACAATAAACCTAAAGTACATTGTGTTATTGTTTTTAATATTGAATAAAATAATTAATTTTGAACACAAATGATGTCTCAACTATTTCATGAAATATTTTTCTAAACAAAATATCACTCCGTTTCTTTGGCAAAACCCACTTATACAACGGCGATACCTACAGTCTAACATCAAATAAAAAACGGACATATATATTATATTCTATCACTGTGAGCGTGTTACGGTAATCGAGAATTGTTATGCGCAGAATAACGGGACGATTCATTTTAATTCGGGGCAAAAACTGTGCGGGTATCTGTGTAAATAAAATAGAAAAAACACTATGTGAAGATATAATGCGTTTCATGCAGTTATATTTCAGTGCGTGGGTCTATTATAATCTGTAGCATTATAGACTGTACCAAACAGTCCATTATTCTGAACCAATAGATACACTGCAGTGGGTTACGCCATTTTTTTTCAAATATTAAATAATATTTCAGACCGGACATATCAGGAATACTACATTCTGTATATACTCGCACCACATTTCTATTTTTCTCAGCAAACTTTCATTTAGACCTTTACAAACAGCATGAGATCCGATATCCACACAGACCAAAAAATAAATACGCCAGTAGAAAATGTTATTTTTTATTTTCTATTCGTTAAAATACTGACACGTAACCGTGGGATTTTCTATTTCTTTTTTTGAATCATGATAAAATAATGGTGTATATTAAAATGTTACCGGAAATTTTTTTAAGAATTACGTTGATGTACAATAAATCATAATAATTAATAAGTAATTTTTAAGAAGAAATCACAATAATTTTATGGTTTTAATTACCAACACTGTATTTAAGGTTATTTATTAAGGCTTATTTTTGTATATAATCAAATATGGGCACAGTAGTATAGTACGTAAATGAAATTATTAAATGTGGATAATAAATAATTACACTAATAAATAATTTGTAGCAGTAAACTTTATATTATTTTATTTAACAAAAAATTACAATCTAAAAAAATGTGTTTAAATAAACAAGGCGAAGTCCAACAACACAATTATATTGAGTAACCACTGCACTACACTAAAAAATGTATGATACAAAAAGTGAAAAAAAAAACTATCCATGTCTCTTAGAAACATGTTACAAAACAAACGATACCGTTTACTATTTATTTAATCAGTGTTAGGAAGGAACATTGTCTTCTTATAGAAACAAAGGTTGAAATGCGTTTCATTTGAAATATAAAACAAGGAACAAATAATTTTCTATAAATGAGGAACGTGAACGCAAATTTTCGTTTCTCGTATTAAAAAAAAAAAAAATAATTAAACGCACATTCTAAACTTAAAGCACTGGAGAAAATTGATGTATCTTAATTATTAATAGTTTTACTTTACCAAAAATTGATAATTTAGTATTTGATGAAAAATTGAAATTTTTATAGTAAACATTTTTTGAATTATACAAATATACCAAATAAATTTCATTTAAAATTATGGCCTTTTGAAAATTCTCGATTTTCCGTAACTTTTTGTTAATTTTTTAGTAGACATGTTAGCGTTTATTGTAATTTTTTTTCATGGAATTATAGTATACAAATAATTATTAAAACAATAATATTATTTTTTAATTTTTTAATAATTATTTAATATTTATATTTTTTATGAAACAAATGAATAATTTTTAATGGATAGTTTCTTATAAATAATTAAACTCTTGACCTTATAAAAGACCAGTTAAGAGGAAAAAAAAAGTAATTTTAATTTAAGTTTTACTAAATGTTTATTTACGTATTTATAAAAATGTATTTACAAGAAGAATCAATTGATTAAAAAAATGATATGTTCTATATATTTATTATTTGACAATTGTATTATAATGATAACCCCCAATATGAAAAAGGAAGGAGAGACTAAACAATTTCAAGTTTTCAAAATTAATTAATATTGTTTTATATAATTATATTACAGGATAGATAGTAAGTAGAAAGTAACTATTATTTTATGTATTTGAGTTGTCGATTATTTTGATTTATTATTGTTGGTTTATACAATTGAACTGTTATTAAATATTATTCATTTTAATTCCAAAATGTATTTAGTTTAAAGACCCTTACTACTCAAATAATTTTGATGTAGTAATATCAATAAAATAATCAATTTTAGAAAGTTAATTATTTTTTGTTCAATAATGTACATATAGTTGAATATTTATAACTATTTAAATATTATTTTTAATATACTAAGTAACTACTAATATATATATATTATTGAGCTTCGAACTAATTTACATAAGCTTATATAGGTACCTATAACTTAAAATCTAAGATTATTCATAATATAAGTATTTTCGCTTAAAATTTCTAACTAAGAAAACATACATTTGCTGTGTTCAAAATTCTTTATCTCAACTATTAAATCATTAAAAATACCAAATATCTTGAGGAAATTAAAATATTATACTATTCATTTTTTGTTAAATAATCAACATCTTAAAATAGCTAATTTTAATTACGCTGAAATAAAATTCAAATGCTTTAATTTTTATATACATTTATTGTAAATATATTTATTTCAAATTTTCCATTAGGTATTAAAACTAAGAATTATTGTTCAAATTTTATGTAACCATAAAAATAAACAAACGTTATAGGAGCTTTCTTGTGATTTTTTTTATTTTTGTCGTGTACAATTCAAACGATGACTGTCGTAATTTTACTTAATTATAAATTTTCATACCCGCATAAATTAAACGCATTCTAAAACTTACTTTTGATTGAAGCTATCTTCTTTGTTGTCCACAAATAAATCCAATGGTATTAAATTCGCGTAATGGTCGGTTCGTTTGCCAAACCCTCTAGCTGTAGATAAGTCCATATTTTTGAAACCTCTTATAGTTCTCCCTTTGTCTCTATTTTTATGCTTAAATTCGTTGTCTTCAAATGCCGGGTATGAGTTGACGACAGCTAAAATCAAAAACGTGATCTCTATAACCAATAGTCGGACCATTATATTGTTGTTGATTGCCATGGCTTGAAAAATCCACCTGAAAAAAATCAATAGATTTGTATTAACAAAATTAATATTTGAGTAGTATTTATTAATACAATGTACAGAATTGAGTTTTGAAACACCAAATAATATATTTTACCAAACTATCATTTATGTCAATTTAGTTATTAGTGATTGCTGACACACCGCATTTAAGTATATTATTATGCATTACTTTTAATTAGGAATGTGAAATAAAATTGACTAGTATCTATCTCAAACAATAATCATTACATAAAATAAAAAATATTACAGAATGTTTAATCGGTTATTATTACAGCACCGCTGTAAAATCACAGGGATTTCGAAAAAAGAGCAGAGCCAGTAATCAGAACCTGTAGCCTTAACTGTTACTACTGCATAGTCATTCTACAAAGTTGTATTTATTACATGTTTGTGTAACATACATTCGTTTCAAATAAATAAAATTGTTGTTTGTCTTGTTTTAAATTTGATCTGCGTAATGCAGTGACTATTGTATAAAAAGTTTCAAATAATAGTGAGCTGATAGAATCATTAAGAAAACTTTATGTTCACAGTTTTAAGAATGTTTTTTCCGCTCTTTTATTATATTCTTTTATAAATCTATGACCTTTGGCATATTTATGACAGTTTCTACGCACGTATGTCGTACGTATATACATATATTTATATATATATAATGTTTATAAACTTTGTATAAATTCTTATATTACAGGAAAAGTCTATATAGCTTGTAATTTAACGTTTTTAAGACAATATTAAATTTCTCTTGCTCAGTACAATATTCAACTCACTCGAATGAACATAATAATAGGTATACGTAATAAATATGTTGTACTTTTATACTTACATACAACATACTATATTCTACAATGTAACTTTTTTTTTATAAATTATAGAATTTAGGTTAAACGTGATTTAGGTATAATATTTCTAAAGCTTATGATTACAAATTTTTAATTATAAATAATAAACCAAATTGTTTAATATGTCTAAACTTTCATCGACAAAAATTAATTAATTTATCTAGTATAATCTGATATTATTATAGCATGCATTTATAGTATTAATTATAATTTATTAGTAAAAGAGGTAAATTATGGTTAAAAAATAAATTCTGTTTCTGTTTACTATTAATATTCAATTTAATTAAAACTCTTAACACAAACACGAAGTGACTATAGCCTTTAATCAAAAGCGTTGTATATTTGTGCTATGTGTATAGTAGTATTTATATTAAAATTGAATCGATGAATAAAATAACGAAATGCTTATACATTTACTTGTTGCATTTAATAAAATAATAAAAAAATGAATACATTTTTTGCAATTGAATTACATATTTTAAAACCTTATAATTAGATCGATACCTTTTAAATTTTATATCTCTTAGATAATAAATAGGTAATAATATAGAAATTTAATTGCTTTTTAATATAAATTAATTGCATGAATATCACAAAATTTACATATAAAACTGACATGTAGAATATAACATCTAAATAAAGTTTTTAAAATTAAACATCATATTAACTAAATATTATAATAGATTTTATATCCATAAAACAAATAATCACCTATACATATCATTTTTTTTTTCTAATTTTATATACTAAATTTGTGTTTAGGTAGGACTGCTTAATATTGTTTTAATCGATGTAATCAAATTGTTCCAAATGATCAAATTTATAATTTCTATCATTCCAACATTTATTTTATATAATCGGCCCCATTTTAAAATCATCACAATTTTTAAATTATGAGATAATTAAGAATTGTAACCATTTATTTTTTGGTAAATAAAATTCGTTGTTTATAAATTCCTAAATTATTAATTCTTTAACAAAAATAATATACGGTGATATTATTTATTCTGTCCTTTTTTATAAGCTTTTTACATTACTTAAAAAACAAACTTAAATATACAGTAAACCTTCATTAGTGTTATGCAGGTATTCCGTAAAATAATAAATAAACCTTTTAAAAATAATTTATTGCTCAACTTAATATAAATAAAATATTAACTTTTTGAATCAAAAGGGTGAACATCATATTTAAAAATATACTGCTGAAAATTTAAATAATTTTCTTTATATATATAGGGGAGGTGGGTGTGTTAGGTACATTTATAATCAGAGTAATAAATATATTATACTAACACACATTCATATTTATTTTATATGTATTTGTAACGGTTTTAGAGTACTAAATTGTTCTTAAAATATTAGAATGGTTAGATGGCAGAGGATTATAAAATTACATATCTGTTGATAATCTAACGATAGTTCAGTCTCGCAGAAGATAAATATACATATATATTATATAATAAATAAATATCTATATATATATATATATATATATTTAGAGAGAGAGAGAAAAGGAGTGTAAATACAGAAAGGTGTTCGAAAGTCCGTTTTTAAAATTTAAATAAAACTAACAGATAAAATTACCAAAAATTTTCATTTGAATTTTGATTTATAGTCATAAAAATTTCATATAAGTAGGTAAAATTTTTACACTATTCTCAAAAATAACAACGAATAATCAGATTTGACCTAATACATATACTATTAAATAAAGTATTTTATTCATTAAGGTCATGCTCTATACTCTATAGTAAACAAATTTGTATACGATAATGTTAACTTTTTATACATTTATTATAAATACATGTGAATTCGAATTACCTATAATTCTTTTAAAGTATGGATGAAAACTTTTTAAAATTAAATGCAATTAATATATAATTACTGTTCTCTTTTTATAGTTTTTAAAATGGTTCTAAGTGTTCTAACAATAAATGAAAAATTACATTTTTTGTTGTAAAAGTTTGAACAAAACCATATAATTTGATGAATTATTTCTTTAAAAATACTTAATTGAATACTATTTTAAATAAATCTGTTTTCGTTTACATTAGTTTTTATAATAAATTTTAATAACCATTTTAACACATTTTTTTTTATTTTTTATTCTAAACATTACATTGTTAATTATCATCACTATAAAACTATGTACCATTCAAAATTTAACGAATTATACAAATATTTAACAGCTGCCTACGTTATTTGATTGTCAAACACAATTTAAGATTCAACAATTGGTTAATATTATAATTAACACCATTTTTTATAATAAAATTTTGTGAGATGTAATATTACTTATCATTATTGATATATATGCCCGCCCAAGTTTATATGTATATTATTATAAAATATAAATTAAACATATTTAAAAATTGTATATCAAATAATACAAATATCCGTGTTAAAATACTAAATTGCACATATGAAAATTCAACAATAATATATTCTAGGTTATATTTATAGTGATAAATTTATAAATTTTATACGCTTGTGCTAACGAGATTATTCGTTAAAATGCGATAAAATAAAAACACTAAATAAGACATGTGTGTACTGTGTAGTACTCAAAATTCATAGTATAGTTCATCGAAAAATATTCAATATTATACATAATAACTAATAACAAAAATATATTATTTATAATCACTGTTTTATTTTTTATTGTTTCTATAGGTACATCAAATATAAATTATTTACTATTTAACAAAATGGTTTAGACGATTAGGTATCGCCATTTCAAAGGTATATTAAGTTAGGTTAGGTCTTCGATCTCAGTTATAAATTATAAAATTTAGAGGAAGGTCATAACGCCACTCATAACTTTTTAAAGACAATTTAAAACCATATAATTTATAATTATTGTTAAAAAATGGAAGATTATTCAACAAATATAATATGAAGCCATTTATTAATTCTAACATCAAATGTTTGTATTGTTGACGTTTAAATGTGACAATTGGTTAATCTTAATCCAAAATTTCTCCTTTAAAATAACTTAACAAATATAATAAAAAATATTCTTATAATAGTTTATTGTTTGTTTCAATCACACTTAATTATAATTAATATTATTAATATTTTCATATATCATATAATATGTATGCAAATAAAAGTCATTTAAAAAATTTAAAGGTGTTTTTAAAATACCCTGTTAAAAAAAAAAAAAGTTTAAACTTCTAATACAATGTATTTTTAAAATCTTATTTAAAAATGTTATTAATATTTTGTAGTAAAGTTAATCACAATATAACAATACAATATCTTGTAAATGTTGCGCGAGCAATGTTTTTACATTTATTTATTTTCAGATTAGCATATTTTTACAGATAATGTGGTGACGTTAGATGCGGTTTCTTAATTTTTTTGATTTGTGACTACTCAAATTTTGTGAAAGTTAAAGTATGATTTTTTGGTACGTATAGTTTATCGCGTGTTAGTGCTACGTCTAGTGGTAGACTCAGGTTCCATATCTTCACATGGGTTCTTACAATGTTCTAAATGGTGTTAGTCAATATCTTTTTAGTATCCATCTGTCGAATGAGATAACAGGCACGGCATCGTCTTTGTAAATCAAATTCAGGGCCTGAAACGCTTCAATAGATAATAATTTTGCTTGGTTCGTACTATACTTGGATTGGCGACAGAATAATTCCATGTCGTATCGGTACTTTTTGTCAATTTGGTTTTGTTGAGAAATTTAAAGGACGTTTGCGTTTTATTCGTCTGTAATACATGTTTAGATGTAATTTGCGGAACATTAACCACACCACAACAGCATTTGGACATTAAATTTGTAAAATCTTTTACTTCGTATTGTACAACCAGCTTAAATATTTTTTCATATTAACTTTGAACTGTTTTTTTGGGTGGTCCAGATACTGTTGTATTATGATATCTAAAATTTTGATCTCAGCCAACTGAATACGCGTTACGTGCATACGACTTTTGTCATTTACCATAGACTCGTAGTGCTCCTTTTTTAAAGACATCTCCGATACGACGTGGTTTAAATAACATTTTTTTTTTTTTAATTTGGATTCCAACTCGTTCACTTTTTTTGTGACTCCTTGTTTTTTGACTCAGAATCACGCAGTTTTGAATGTTAATATTTTAATTGTTTATCGTATGATACGATTTGTTTGATAGCTATTAAATTTAATTCAGTTTAAGCACTACATAAACGTTATCACTCAAACAACGCGTAGACTTGTAAAATATAAAAAATTTTCACAATAGAAAAACGAGGCAACGGAGGGATATGCGTACAACTGTATATTGTAATCTAAAAATCGCACATAATATAAATATTACTTCAGGATTGTATGTTAAATTAAAATTTTTATTCAATGATATGGAATATGAGGCCAAACTATGGTGACATCCGGATTCGATGCGTATAATATGATCAAACTCTGAGAATTATAAATATATTGACATTGTAAAATTAGAAGGACTAAAGCGGTGTCCATTTCAGATATGATCATACAGATTTTGTGCAAACACGTCACGTCATCCATCATCATTTGTATTATAAAAACATTAAGTGCATTATTTTATAAAGATTAATTAAATGTTTAAATTATTTTTTATAACATGATACAAATATAGATTAAAAATGTTAAATAAAGCAAGTGTGTAGTATCCATAGATGCATAGTTTGCTCCTACCTAACATAATCACACATACACCAGGCTATGCAGAAACATAAATTATTAGTAACAAAGTGATACATCAATATTATTAAGAGGTATAAAAATATTAGATCATTCTATTCAAATCATATTAAATTTATAGTAAGTACATACTTTACACATTTATTTTTGTTAAATTTAAAAAGTAAATTAATATTTTCAATTGAACATTTTAACATTTAGTTATTTATTAATTTTTGATTAAAATGTGTAAACATTTATTTCAAAAAAAAATAAAAATATTAAGTAGTACTATAAAAATTAGTATATTGTAAATAATTTTTGTAAAACAGCATTAAAATCAAAATCTTGTTATACTCGATACGATAATAATCGGTTAAACAATATGTTTGCATATTTAGCACCATTACCATTGTAAACAACTGCGGGACGTAGCAGAAAAAAAATTTAGTGCAAAAAAACTATTGGTACCGGAGTACAGCTTGGAAAATTGATTAACAATTATAAATTGTCAGTAAGAAAGTATAGAAGATGTGTGTTCGATGTTAATTAATTAATTCCCACCGATAGGTTTGAAATTGGTCAATAGTATAAGTATATATCTTATCCAGGAGAAAACCAAAGAAATATAATATATATGTGCCTACCTTACCATGCAGATATTTGAGACATTAAGATGAACTAGGTCAAGACAACTTTTCAAAGTTTGTTTTTCGTCAAACGCGAGTTGTGCGCAAGTAAATAGATACTATAGGTATACATATCATATCTAATTAATAATACATATTATAATAGATATTTTCATCATGCATACATTATTATAATTTGTGTACAACTTCGTATTACCAAAATTTATCCACCTGGTTTTATGTTACTAAATTAGGAGAGTTATTATGAAAAATAAAAAAGATAAAAATCATCATCAAAGATGTCGTAATTGGCATTTTATTGTCGTCCGCTACAAATTCCGACTTCACAATAAACAGTTTGTCTACAATAGACTTTTATATTATCTCTATCACTATTTATTTTAATTGTGTACCTATTGTACACACACACACACACACTCATCTCTCTCACTATATGCTCATTGTTTTCTTTTGGGTATTTAAATGTAATATTCTATTTTTTATTCAATTTATTATTCACATACTTTGGTAGAAAAATATAACTCATATATTACGATCATGATTTGACTGTATCACACACTATAGTTATTATTATTTATTAGAGAGTAATATATTATTGTGTAGGTATACCGAGACTGCAGTCCTTCCCTGCACGTAACATTTTTTGACATCACGAGTAAATATTGTTGGTTAGTCATGGATACGCTCGAAAATCCGTTCCCGATGTATTTTAAATATTAATTATAATATGATGCATAATATTATTATTTTATAAGTATGATTAAATTTCAAAAAAAAAAAAAAAAAAATACAAAAATAATATTTACTGCGTTTATGATTTCTTAAACATTACGTATCAATTACATGTTTTTCAGTAAAACCAAGAGTTTTATAACAGTATGCTACATCATCTCACCTTGTAAACTTTACGGTTGTTTCAATTTATAACTGGTGACAAATACATGTAGAACTAATTTTTCAATTTTAAAAATCATACTTAAATTTTTTATAAAACTGCATACATTTTTTTAAATCTTTGCTTACTATTTCTGTTTTAAAAAAAATGGTATTGAATGTTAATTTATATTATTAAAGTTGAAAAAATCATTAAAAAAAAAAAAATTAGGAATTTCTCTGTTGTATAGAATACTTAGAGTATATGTCTTTTTCATTAAGTTAGTAACTATAATAAATGTATTATATTTGAATTTGTCGGTGAATTATTAAATAAAAAAATGATGCTGATCGGAAATGACATATGGTGGCCACTTAGTCTAAAAATAGAGATTTTCAAGGATATTTAATAATTTATTTATATTATAATAAATAATTTAGTTTTCTATAAGGAAAACTGTTAATCAGAGGAATTTTGATCTATAAATTATTATACTGAAAAAGTAAAAAAATTGTATGTATTACTATTATTAATACTCATAAGTTGTAAGTCAATATCGACTTACCATTAAATTATGTGAATAGGCTTATACTTTCTAGTATAAAAAACTAAAATGAGGCCAAATCTTTCAAAAATTACATTGTGTATAGATAATAATAATAATAAACATACTTATTAATAAAAACAAAAAGTTGCAATTACAGTAAAATACTTAAAATTGTTTGAAAAAAAATAAACTCCAAACATTTATAAAAAATATTTGAAAATTAAGTTTATGCATTATTGATGTTTTAAAATAATTGTAAAAACAATATATGAGTAACCAAGTTGTACTTATTAATTTTTCAAACTTTTTGATCAAAAAAAAGTTTTATCACCGTTTGTAGAAAAAAAAGACAAAGAAAATTTAGAAATTTTAAATAAATTATATAAATAACTTAAAATTAATCTACATATAAATTTTAAAATTATCATTGTCATTAGAAAATTTAGTTTTAGTTATAGACGAATGTTTTAAATATCTACGTATAATATTATAAAATTATTATTTTATATTTATAGTTTAAATATTCAATTTCTTAAAAGTAATGTGACTGTCAAACTTTATTTTTTTATTTTTTTATTTTTTTTTTAAAGTATGATAAACTTCCAATAAATTTTGTATTATAATTTTAACTTAGAACAAAATTGTATACATTTTAAAATGTTTATAAATAAACCAAAATAACTAAAATACTTTATAAATGCTTCACTAATAAATACCTAGAAAAGAAGTACTCAATAAAAATATTTGATAAACATTTCAAGTATTTCTAAATAAAAAAACGAAATAGATTTTGTCAAAAACTTGTGTTTTGTAGATATTCTCATTTTTCTAAAATTATTTTATATTTTCCCCCTCATTATTTTGATTTATTATTGTTATTTGTTATTGATAATAGTAATAATAAAAAAAACACAATTTTAAAATGAATACACCAATTTATTTGTACCGCCACCTGTTAGTTTTCATTGATAGGTATTATTGTTTTCATTGTTAATTCTTCCAATGAATGGAACTTTGATCTTTTTAGCCAGAAAACCAAATTGCTTATATCTAAAATCTTTTTTCTGAGTATAACAGATGGCAAATGTAATGAGTGTTGCAAAATAAAAAATTTTAAAAAGATGAGTGATTTATTTTTTAGGTTTAACAATTTTTATAACATAACGATATCATACGTGAATTGTTATGATACATTTATTATAAGCACTAGGCATCAAACCACTGAGTATAAATTATAAGCTTTGACTATAGATATATGTTTCACTGTTTTTAACTAGCTAAATTTTAAGTCAGATTTATAGAATATGAATATAAACTCCACTATTTAATATTAATTTGATTTAATAATTAATGTAAATTCCAGTGATATAATAAAAAAGTACAAATTTGTATGCACAATTATACTAATAAATACATATATATATATATATATATATATATATAATAAAATATAAATAAATTTAAAACTAATTTTGTAAATATGATTAAGTATAGTTGAGAAAATGTAATGTTACGTTCTATACTTTGTGTCATAACAAAGTGTCAATTTTATAAATAGATTATTATCATAATCTATGTGACTACGTGATAATAATTAAAAACATCAAACATTTAAGCATAAATGACATTGAACGCATTTTGTATTAAATTTTAGCTTTCAATAAGGAAAAAAAACTAATGCCATTATAATAAAGTTTAGTTTTAACTTAAAAATTAAAATAAAATTTGCCAAAAAGTAATATCTGTTTAGTTTACGTTTATTTTACAGGTCAAAAGTTAATACTAGTGAAATTTACATATTATTTACAGGTTAGTTAAGTTTAAGTTAAGGTCACACCAGTGGAAATAAGACATAAAAAATAAAATACATTTGATGGAATTTACAATTGTCTATTTAGGTTTTAGCAAAATAATTGATTTCGCTATATAAATTACTTTTAGTTATTAATTATAATATTTTTGTTTCCTATCATTTGTAGTTTTTGGGCATGGTTATTATTATTATCAGCAGTTATTGAACATTTTTTCAAATACAATGCAATAAAATAAACACATAATAATTATATAAACAGCATAAAATAAAGGTATATAAATTAGAAAAACAAATATCATTAGCATAATTTTTAGTTTAAAATTACCTAATTATGATTTATGATCGAATAAAAATAGATAGGTACTTGATACTTTGCATTATTTTAATGATTAATAACAATTATTTTTTTAACCAAAATAATTAAATTTAAATCAATTTTTTTTTCAATATTGATTTTTTGTGTAAAAACTAAGATAAATATAATAAACATAATAAATGATAAAAAAAATATGAATAGATATTTTGGTCATACATAATTTATAAAATATTTTCAAAGTATAGGAAAAAAATGTGAAATAGAGAAAATAAATTAATAGGTAATATTTGAAATATGGTGGAAAACTGATTAGTATTTTGACTTTTACGAAGCTAAAACATAAGTTTAAAAATACTATTGAATTGTGTACTTTACAAGCATATGAACAATAAATAATTTTATAATAATTTAATCGATAATTTATCAACAATAAGATAGTATTATTTCGGAGTATTAGTGGGGTTAATATTAAATGCACGTTGCAGGGTTGTCATTAAATTAATATTCGTTAGCAATGATGACAATAAATACCTGCATTAAATGATATTTAGGTTTAAATTAAGTATTATTTAATTCGCATAGATTAATTTAAAAAAAAAGGAAATTGTTATAAAAAAATTCAAAATATGTAAAATATACGTATGATAACTAATGAAATATGCATTTTTCTCTAAAATTGACGAAATATGAAAAATATATTTTAAATTCATTATTATAGAACTCATATTTCTAGTTTATATGATATAATGCATTAATGCTAATAATGCTTTAAATTAAGAGCATATAAAACAATAATATGCAACTACTACAACTTCTAAAATCTAGTCATAATACTAATATTGTCAAAAAGGTAGCACGTGTCACATTCAGAAATTAAACTTAAAATAATATAGTTGAAATGCATACCACCAATAATAAATTTAAAAACAAACTTTTAGGAATATATATCATGTGATAAATGTTACATGTTACTTAGCATAAAATTGTTTTGTTCAATTTTCAAAACGAAGCACTTTTTTTTTTTAATAACGTTAGAATATTTTTATTGTTTTAAGTAATATTTATTTTTCATTACTTTTAACTTAACATATTATTAATCATTTTTGTTTCAACAAAAATCAAATTTAACTTTTTTTTTATCATTTATACGAAACTTTTTTGTATTGATATCTAATTTAATAAGCTCTAAAAATTTATAATATTAAGAAACTTTTAATTTATTACACGTTATTAAAACTTTTAAAAATACTTAAGTACCTATGTTTAGTAATTAAGTTTTTAATGTACTAGAATATTAACATTTTTATCACTAAAAATATCTAAGAACGTTTAATAAAAATAATTAAATAAATTTTGAGTTGATACATATATCCAAATATGTATAAAAATATTTTATTTTTTTGTATAATTCTAATAAGGCGACGTCATAATAAGTTAAGATAATAAAATTATACTTTTACAGTTTTAAACTTATTTCGTTTTTATATATTTTTCTATTTTAGTTGTAAAAATACGTAAATATGTTTAAAACATTATTATTAAATAAATAAAAGAAAATTTTCAAATGTCAAATTAAGGTTTATCTCGATGTTAATAAACGAAAAATAAAATAATTAAATAAATACTTTGCATGTTTAAAGACCCGCCTGTAGAAAATTTTCATTTAAAAACTTAAATAAAAATTAAGTATATAATATATCGTGTCATTCTCAAAGTACAGTGTATTATACATTTTCATCGATAAATACATTTAAATATTTTGTAGGTATGTTTAAAATTTTGACAATAAAATTTACTTTTTGGCCAGTAGTATATTTTTTAATAGTATCCTTATAACTTTTAATGCAACAGTTTCCAACCCACGAGCTGCGAACAACATAGTACTGGGTCATAAACCATATATTATAATTTCAACATCACTAACGTATATATTTTTTATACAATTAACGTTATCAAACACTTGAATGCAATTCGTTTATTATTAATAGCCAATAGGTACCAGTTATTTGTCATTTTTATCGTATTTAATCGTACCTATACGGTGTGAAATATATGCGGGTTACATTAAAATTGCACTAAGAAATTTGACGAGCTTTTCGAATACCTATTTGTGTGAACGAACTTTTCTATTTTAATTTTTTTTTTTTAAACAAATATAGGAATAAACTGTATTTTGAGAATAATTAAAGACTAAAGCTATATAGTTTTAATCCAGATATTGACTCTCTAGTGAGGGACCAGCAATATCAAAAATCACATTAAACTGATTAATTTGTGATTAAGTTGAATAAAGTATTTTTTGAATAAACAATTGTTTTTTTTAATTCTTCTATTTCTAATAACTTAAGTATATATATATTTTATGCATACGTTTATAAATGTGCTATTAGTGGGCCTCAAAGATTTTTTTTACAAAATTGGCGATCCACATGATTAAAAAGGTTGGGAACCGCTTATCTAACGCATTATTATTATTTGCTTCAACTTTGAAGTATATATTAAAAACACTATATAACGCATTATAACTTAAAAACTATTTAATATTTATTTTTTTTACAGATTAGGTTTATAAACACTCTATTTTTAAATTTGCAAAAAATAAATATTCTAAAACGACTTAATTATTTCACAATTCTCTTTTTGTTAAATATAAATTGTATTATAACTTGTAATATACGTACAACTATTTTCAATTCATCTAAATAATAATATTTCAAGAGAAAAATAATTAATGACGGAAAAGAAGCAACTTACTCTAACATCTTCAAAAAGTTTAAGTCAATAAATTTAAATTCCTGTTAATCATGGCCGCAAAGTGGGTTTTAAAATAGATAATGACTCATGTTTTCTTAATCAATTTTTTTAGTTATATTTAAAGAAAAAAAAAAATAACAATATTTTATAAATTCGTCCATTACATGATAGCTTATTGTGTAATATTGTTATAATATTCGAAATGACAAAAGAGCCTATAAATATTCAAAGAAACTTGGTTTAACTATTATAATTTATCTATTAATATTATATCATCACATTTTATGAATACATTTTTCGAAAATAAAAAATATATTTTTCAATCTGTCCTAAAAATGTAAAACGTCCAGTCAAAAAATATTTAAATTTAAACTAAATTATTTTATAGCCAATTAATAACATATAACTAAATTACTACCATCTAATAAATAGTTGTAAAAAAAAATTCGTTTCTACAGTACAATTTTACCGTAAATAAATTATAGGTATCTGTTAACTAAATTAGTTTTAATTAAGTAGGTACAAACCAAAGTTTTCCAAAATATATTTGACAATAGATAAATCTAATAGATAAGTACGTACTGTATAACCAGAAACTTTGAATTAATATTATGTTTAATGAAATATACTGTTCATATCATAATCGGATTAAATACTTTTCGTAAAGTAACAAAATATATTTTATGAGCTACATACTTCAGCATTATTTGGGAGTTTGAATTAACAAAGCCAAATGTTTAAATATTAATTCTATATCCATGCGTATATTATTATAATAAAACAGTGCACACCTATAAACTGTCATTGAAAATCTAAATACGTTTAAATTGTATTTTAATTATTATTTTAAATATAATATGTGTTTAATTTGTTTTGGTCATTGCAATATACAAGAATGGATAAAATATTCTGTGAAATACTGTTTATTAATAAAAAAAAAAAAAAAACAATTAATTTAATACTAAGGTATAAAAAAAAATAAAAAAAATACGATCGAATAATTAACATAATTTTACAGTTAAAAATTTGATTTATTTTTAATTTATTTATTATTTCTCTAAATTTATTTTCTACACTAATTTTATTATTTTTAAATTTTTTTTTTTTTTCATAAATTTTCCGTTAATTTTAAAGTGATAAACAATTATTCTTGCACTGCAATTTAAAAATAAAAAAAATGTCTCAACTATTTTTTTGTAAGTTTACAATTTAAATTATAGTAAAACATTTCTTTGTGTCAAATTTTCTGTAATCGTTAAATATTTACCTAAATTTATTTGAATTATTAAAAAAGTTTAAAATTAAATATAGATTAATAAATTAACAATTATAAAAAAATATGTATAAAACTCAGCTGTGGAAAAAAACAATATAATTAATAAACATGTGATATTACTGGGATTTACAACTACAATTTCTTACATTAAAATCCCTTTAAATTTAGTTTAATCTTTAAACACATTATATAATATGACTGTTCAAATTATCCCTCAACTTCAAAAATGGAAATTATAGTTTCTTATCCACACAAGACCCTCCAAACAATGAAAATACATAATAACTCTACATTATAATATATTACATTGTACAAAAAATCTGCTTGTCAATTAAAAGTTCATTTTTCTTTTTGTGAAGTTATGAGAACAAAAAAAGAGAAAAAAAATTTTTTTATACTTACTGGGCACAATGATTTCTCTCAAAATAAAGATTAAACTACACAGAAAAAATATATAATATTTAGGTATAAAAATAAACGATTTACACATTGATTAAAATTTGAATATTTTATTAACTTCACAAAATATTGACCTATAATTTTATTGTTATAACTAGAAATCAATTGCCAATTGGTTTTGAATTTATCGCAGTGACACCGGATGGATATACAAGTAAAATAATTATTAATAACACAATTTTAGCACCAAACAAAAAATTTAGTTGACTCTAAAAATACACAAATCCACGAACATTTTCGATCTTAGTACGGTCTGTTTCTAATATTTGAAATAATTTTTTCGTATTTTACGTCTCGTATATAATACTATAAGCGAGAGGTCCTGTTTATCTATTTAAAATTAACAATCATCAATTGAAAATTAGAAATACATAATGATTTTAGAGATACCAATTTATGCTAGGTAAAATGTACTTAATTATACATCATTGAATTACTCAAAAAATTGCGTAAAATTTTTATTTTTATCGAATTTATTCAGTGGTTATTTTAGTTTTTACGACAGGAAATTATTTTACATTTATTTTTTTATAATATTAGATGTGTATATTTGTAACAACGATTCAAGAAAATCGGTGGAAAAAAATCACCTATTTAATACATGGATATGAATAATTATTGCAAGAGACACCCCAAAATATACAATATAATATACTTGTATATTATACTTATTGTATATGACTTACCGGTTGGACTTGAGGCTCGGGTGCGCGTTTCTCACGTGGGTGCGACGGACGGGATGACCAAGCAGAATGACGCTGTCGACAAAGACGCAGCGCAATATGTACCGGAAAAACGCGTCAAACCGCGTCGTATACGGTCCCGTAAAATACGCCCCCTGACAACACTCCTGAGCACTGTTATATGAATTTTTTTTTTGCCGCGCAACCTGTTAGCGTTTTGACGTCGTGGGTGCGTACGTTGCCAGAATAATGAAGATAATATTACACTGAAAATATACTTTGTAGCAGCCGCGATTTATACAAAATGAATGAAACGCTGTGGTATCATTTGATTTTTTTTTTTTGGTTCTTCCCGAAGTACAAACACGCCAATTTGTTTTCACTGCCTGGACACTTTGTCTCTGTAATACTAAATACAATACGTACTTCGCGTAGATACTGGGCTAAAAGGTTACATACTCATGTATGTATTAAATACTCTAATGTGTTTAAAAATTAGTAAGCTGCAAGTTGCAAATAGCTTTTGTCGTGCACGCCAATAATATACATCTATATTAATAATATCGGCCATTGACGCATTTATACATTTTATAGTAAGTCAATAAGACGCAGAAAAAAAATGGGAGTACCAAAGTAAAGTCTGGTGCTTCTCTCTCCACCCCTCAAAATGACGCCCCGATCGAAACATCGTCCGGTCGAAATTATACTCCTTTATGCGATAGACTACATACGTAAGTACGGATTTTTTGGGAAAAATATTCAATTTTTAATATATCGCTGAAAATATTTCCGAATTTTTTTTTCCTTATAACATCCTGCTATTATATATTATATTATAGTTCATTATATTATTCTACAATAGGTTCAATATTATTATCGTAAATATATTATTACGGGAGTGGAAAATTGTCTGTAAACGTTTAGTGTCGTATGATTAACGCGAATGAAATTGGTCTATAATAGCTTCTTATATATTTATGAGCGTTTACAAAAACTTCTATACCTAATAGTAATACCGTGCTGAGTTACTACAGGTGGTGTAACACAATTTCGCGGGATGTCCCGTCTACGCGGCCAATCTTATACACCTTCATTTTAAATATAATACTTATAATAATTGAAATACATTGCGTATACGTGAATTTTTTTGTCGTCTCTTCGTCATAGTGAAGGTCACCTGAACAATAACGACCAAAATTATATTAGTTACAAAGTCATACGGCATGTCTAATCGACACTAATGTGCCAAATTATGCCACTTTTTAACCAATCAGTGTATAATTTATTTACTTATTTACAGTTTGAATCTCATTTATCAATAAATTCAAGTACATATTTTAGCTGTGATGTAGATCACACGACCCTTATTTTATCATACATAGGTCAGATAATTTTCACCAATAAATTGTTGTTATAAAATAATAAAATATACAATTTATTCATTCATCTTATTTTATCGTAAATCTATAGGTTATTATATTACAATTTGTAAATACATTTTTATTAAAAAAAAAATATCTTAAAAATAATATCTTGGAATAATAGCAATTTTTAAAATTTGATATCTATATATACAGTATAATATTTTTGAGATCATAGTTTATTTAAGTTTTTATATGTGATTAAAATAGCATGCATAAATGAAAATTAATCATTTTTGAAATTTATTTTTATTTTATTTTATTTGTTTATGCTTTAAGAAAATGCTCTATATACGTAAACATATTAATTAATATCATATTTTACGCTGATAGGATTAAATGTTTCATATTGTACTCTCAATTATACAATTTAATTTGAATACACGTCTCCTTGCGGGTAAACAATTATAGTAATTGATTTGTCGAAAAGACAAACTATATATTATAACATTATGATTATTATGTATTGTAATATTATCATGTGACAAAAAATACGTCTCGAAAACTATTGTTAACACTTTGCAATCGCCCTATTTAATTAGTCAGCGACATTCGATTACGATAATTAGATTTCTGTTAACTTTGTTTTTGTAATTATTTTCTTGAGAAAATTATTTAGGTAGTAAACTCGTAAACGATGACTAATATTCGTGTTAGATTCTATAAATACATAAAATATTTCTAGGGTTATTAATTAAAATATAAGTACAATGAAACGTATCTACAAGATGTTATTGTATAAGCGTATAACTTAATGAAATATTGTGAGTTACAAGCAAGAGCATTTTTAATTTACATTCAATACATTTTTGTAATCTTTTATAAATATTATGTGTGTGATGAGGAGAGGTTGCAGGAAGTTAAACCTAAAAATTAGTTTAAAAAGAAGACATTTCAAAAATAATTGCCATGATGTACAAAAAATAATTAACTAAAATAAAAAAATTATTTTAATTAATAATAATCATATACTATTTAAAAAAAAATAGCCATTAACTAATTTTAAATGTAAATAATAATAATTGTAATTAAAATGTTATACAATGTTGTTCTACAGCAGGTTGAAATTTAAAAGAAATATTTATTACGCTGCCATAACATACGATTATCAACCATTCAATAAATAAGAGAAATTAATCATTTTTAATATTTTATGCTAAGCCAACTTGTATAAGTACCATCAGCTGGACAAATATTATATATATATATACTACCTGGTTAATTTACCATTTTTAGAGACTAAAATAGTATACAATCTAGACCTGCCTAAGCTCTAGACCGATCATTATTACTAGAGATGAAGTTTTAATTTATATGATCCACTAAAGTATAAATAAATTATCACGGATATTAATAATAATTTCTATTATATTATAAAATGTGCACATTAAGAGTACTCACTATATATGTGTCGTATAATAGATGTACTCGTAATATAATTAAAACAAAATATTTTTTTTGTAATTGTAAAATTATAACAGTGAGGAATTATCAAGTTTATAAGATCGAAACATTTAAGAGTGTCGTTCTTGATCCATATTGGCCCTCACGTGCATCATAAAACATAATTCTCCTTTAAAAACTTTAGCAAAATGTACTTATGATCTTTGTAGGTAATATATTTATTTTTTTAGCGTGTTGTGTTTTATAAGCCGTCCAAAAAGCAATTATTACAATTTATTGGCTGAATGAAAAGAAATGAAAACTTAAGCGTTCATGAATATTTTATCCTAAAATAACATTCTGGATTCATAAAAAAATTATTTAAATTAATGTTATTTTATCCTTAAGATAATTGGATAGTGTTATAATAAAATAATTTATTTTTGTCGTTTCTTTGTCAAAATTCATTTACACGCGTTGAAATGTACCTATACTTTTTATTATTGATCAAAAATCAAACTTTGGCTTTATAGACCATTGGTTTTTTTTTTTTTTAGATTATTTAGATTGAGTCGTAAGGTTTATTATTATTTTTTTTTTTTTTATGTCAAACTTGATTATCGTGATGTTCTATAAATCAACTTCCAGAATCACATCCAAAGGTATTTCGCATTTCCCTGAAACGTATACTCTTCGTAGGTATACCTATTAAAACCATAATATATCATAATTATATTTAAAACATAATAAATAAATCTACACATGTTATATAGACAATAAATTATGAGCCCTATGACAGTTTAATAATGATAATAAATTAAATAATTTATGAATGTAGCAAACATATTATGCTTATAAGTTATAATGAACGAATGATATGCGCTCTATTGTATTGCAAACCTAATAATTAGTAAAATTTAATATAGTTCCTATATAGACATATAATTGTATGTATATTTATAAAAAAAATAAAATGTGTGTAAAAATAAAGATAGAACTTTATTTTAAAGTGATTTAATCAGTTAACAATAATATTTTATAAAATGATAAATTAAACTGCATATTTATTAATATTATTGATTTATAATTGATAGCTATTACTTTTTCAACTTTTTAAGTTATACTTATGAAAATGACACAAGAATTATATCTATTCTAAATTCGAACTAATAAAAATACAATAATATATATTAAAGCAATTAAATTACTATAACAATTCCTCTCATTAAACCATTGTTATTTACATACTCGGGGAATTTGATTTGAAAATAACAGAAACTAAAAACAGTTTACAACAAATAGTTAAATAAAACCATAATATTTTTGTTGAAATATTGCAACACTTATTTAATATTTCATATTGATGAAATAGGTTTAACTCGAGTGCATAAATATTTAACCAATGTAACCAGTATACCTTTTTTTTTATATATTTCATATTCTATATTTATGGAACCAGCTAATGAAAACATCAATATTGCTATTTTTTCAATCTCAATATAACATCAAATATTGTCTATACATATTAGCTATAGTATATACTCTATACTAGTGTTTGTCAACCTATGAGTCACTGAATATGTCCAAATGAATCAAAAAAAAATACAAACACTATGACATAATTACTCGTAATAACAAAAACCAATAGGTATTTGGTATAATTTCTTTGGTGATTAAAAAAGGATATCTGTTATCGACATATTTAACATATTTTGTATTCCCAATCAAAATTAAAAATTACTCTTTATCCTTATTTTTTATTGTGTTTTATAAAGTATGAAATACTTTAATAGTTTAATAGTGTGTCGTCATAATACAAAAGTTGAGAAAAAACTGCTCTTACCCACCGAAAGTATATAACTACATTATTTTTAAAAAACATGAAAAAAATATATATCCATACAGCGAAACGGAACGGATCTTTAAATAAACGCTTATCTTCAAAATCGACCTTCTAATTCAATTTCGTTTTCGATAAATACATTTTTCATAAATTAGACACATTAATTATTTATTCATTTTGATTATTATATATTAGATGTTTCAAACAAATATTTAATAATTAATAAGTATGAAGATACATTGGTATCAAATATATAATAATAATAATTTTGGCGGTCAAGCGACTGTACGTAATATTCATATTATATAAATATACAGTATACACATATATAATATGTAATAGATTTGAACAGATGTATTTTGTAAATTTTTTTTTCTTCAATTTCGTATTAATATGTTATACTTGAGATAAGTAGGTACATACTATGTACATTTATTATTTACTTGCTATGACTTAAAACGAATTCTTATTGATTGAGCACAGTACTAATAACATTCAAATTGAACATATTTATTAGTTCGAAATGTGTTCCATATCTATAAACAAAACGTAAGTAGATTTCATTGTAAAAACCAATTATTTCTTGCTTCTGTTCGAAATCTAAAGTTATTAATTTACAACATTCAAATCAATTATATGCTATTTATCGTAAGACTATAGGTAGTACTGCAATAGCCAGAATAGACTAGCATACAACTTATGTATATAATAAAGTTCTTTATCGATCTTATTTAATTATGTTATATATTATTTGACATCCATGACCTATTGTTTCTTTCTATGAAAATCCATATTAAAAGAGAAATGTATGTTTATGTTTTCTTAATAGCGTAATGGGCATGTAAAAAACAATTTTTTTTATCAACAACAATATTGAATTTGAATGACTTTATTACTATTTAACACAAGCAGTGGTAAATTAGATATCAAAACTAAGCAAGTTCATATGAAAAAAAAAAAAAACAATTTTTTGATAGCTAAACAACAATACCACATACACTATTTCGTATGAAATAACATCTAAATCCTTATATTTCCACTAAAGCGCTCCAAAAAACTCTTAAAAGAAAAAAAAAATCGATGAAATCTTTGTTCATCGCTCTACTTTAAGGCTTACTATAGCTTTTAACACTATAAACTCTTTCTGAATGATATGGCAATATTAATGTTTATTATTAAATCAAAATTTTTAGAAAATACACAATAACAAAGTAAAAAAAATAAAAACGTTATATTAAAGTACCTATTGTTGGAAAACATCTCGTTTATTGTACACGTATTTATAATTTTATTTGTTGGCATGAAACAAAAAAGTCAATGCTATATTATCGTTAATGTTCGAGCATGTATCCACAGTTTTACTTGAGCAGAAAATGATGAATACCACAACATAATAAGTACCAAGGCTGTTTAGACACAAATTTCAAAGGCAGTAAGTACTAACAAAACTACACTTGAGCATACACTGTTGTGTGTATACCTATATTATGTATTATAAAACATTACCGTAACTAATGAGTAATATTATTTTTATTATTTAGTCATTCACAGACACATTTATAATGAATGATTATTGATTATAAACAATTAATAAATTATTCTACGTCTTCCCTCATAAGACAACATTTAAAATTCATTTTTACTCTTCTTTCGGTCTTAATTTTCATACATCAATAATTTTTCTTCTAATAATGCTTCATTAATAAAAGTACTTCATTACATTCTCCATAATAATGACAAAATTTAAAACACACGAACTTTACGTTTTATAAGTTCCTTTTCTTTTTCTATTTTTAATAATTAATCATCTTATAATGACGTAAAAGATATGATAACTCATGTTAGAATTTCATTAAAATAATCAAAATAACAACTTTTTTAATGAAAATACATGCTAAAAAGGTGGTAAACGTATTTCTTTGACTTGATATTAAACAAATTTTCTAGATTTTTAATATGGTGACACTATTTATTGTAGAAAAATATGCATTGATTTTCTTTTTCAATATATTTCACGGTAGAAAAGTGAATATAGTCAGTGTAAATTGCAGGTAAAAATTTAAAATTTCTATTACTTTTCAGTATAATCTGGAAAAACAAAAAAAAAATCAGTGGAAAATGAGAATTTTTACACACATTCATAACAATGACTTCTCAATGACAACGCATACTCAACGCCTACTACACAAAAAAAAGGGTACCTATTTTTCCACTTTTATAATCTTAAAGATATTAAAATTAACAAGATAATTACTTTTAAACATATTCACCTATAGTGAATTAAATTGTAATTAAATTGTGTAAAAGTTCCCAAGTACATCCTTAGAAAATAAACGCACTTAAAATACAAATTATTGGTTTCGATTTAAAATAAACGTTATTGCTTTGAGTCAGTTTGTAGTTTATATAAAATAAAACAAAACACATGAATCGTATAAATGTTGAAACGCTTCAATTACATAATAAATAGTTTCCAAGAACTTTGAAAATATCTTTATATGTCTGAAAGTTTTAAAACGAAAAGTTATTGAGATTCTAGAAATTATATATAAGTACTATCAAAAACAAGTTATTCGTAATTCATCACACACAAACGTAAAAGGCAAAACAAAATCAATCACTTCGTCCAAAACTCTATTCCCTAAATCTAGATGTCACCTTTTTTTACTCAACGGTATTAAAGATACAAGATGATTTAATTTTCAATTTGTTTTGTTCATAATTTGTACTTCTTTTTACAAACATTAGTACGAGTATTTTAGAGTTTAGAGAGTTATTGAATACTTTTGTGTTAGGATATTTTACAGTTTTACCTTGTTCTTAAAAATCAATTTGAAGATATGCAAAAGAATTTAGTTGAGATTTTTGAAAATCCCACTATGTCTACGTATAATTAATAGGTCAATGTATAATATGTATAAGTATATATTAAATCAAAATAAATAATCATTAAAATATTAAATTATTACTTATTAGATAGTATAAACATTTAAATAGTTATTGAACTTCAATTGCACTCACAGAGCTTACTTATTTTAGTGAGAGAGAAACAGTTAGGCTTGTATAAATAATTGGTATAAACTTACAAATCATAAGAATTGTCTAAAATAATTTTCACGAAATAAGAAATATTAGTGGGAGAGTTGTTTCCGAGATCCTTGAACTTCTTCTCTTATTCATGTGTACACTAATCCTTTTGATTATGTTACCAGTCATAATTAGAGCGATTTTTCAAAAATTCCTTTATGAGTCAAGTTGGTTTTTTGTGTAAAGTATCAATCATACCATAAAGAGTAGTAAGAAAAAATTGTATATATATCTAGACTCGGAAATGTTTTCTAAAATGCTCTACTATTATACATTACAGTAAACCAAAATCTTTTCGAACATCCAGTTTTAAATCTATTTTGGTTCAACTAATCTAAAATAACATATTATAACTTACAGAAAATATATATTTTTACAGTCACATATAGGTAATATTATATTGATTTAAATTGCAGTGACGTAATTAGGAATTCGTTTCTAAGGAGGTTATAACTTTTCTTTCCACAAAAATCCATGGAACACTAAGCCCACATATACTGACCTTAGTTTTCAAATCTCTATAAATACTTCAATTTTAGTTGTAAAGTTGTACATTTCTATCATTAAAAAAAATAATACGAATATTCCTCACCATCAAAAATCAAAGTTCTCACCACTGTCACTTATATCAAAATTGAATATAGTTTTGGATGCTAGCTATAATATATGTTTAACGGAGTAACATAATAAACTAAAACGAAATGAGTAGTGAATCTGATATATGCCATTAATATTTTTTTGGGGTTAAATTTTATGAAGTATATGTTCAAATAATAGTTTTCCTGAAAATACTTTAAGCTTAAACCATTAAAATTACGACTATATTACTACTAGTTTTACCCATAATCATGGTACTTATGACAAATGTAACTGTGTTTAATGTGTATAACCAAGCGTATAATGTAGATAAATGATGGTTAAATAAATAATTTGATAAATTTAATATCAAACAGGCGCCATAATACGTACATTGTATTAATAGATCCTTAAATAAAGTAATATTGTTAATGATTTAAACGTTACAATTTTTTTTTTAATAGTTCAATTATATTAATGTTAAAATTTAAAAAAAAAAAATGTTCAGCTATAATAAAAAAAAATTCTAATTTTTTAATGAACCAAAGTAGATAAAACTCAATTTTTGAATTTTGAGTTATTAAGTATTAATTGTTTGAAATTTTGTGGTATTTGATATTTTGGTATTTATCATTTGATTATAGAGCTTTTTGGATCAAAGATGAAAAAAATTGTATTAATAATGTAAAACCGTGTAAATTGAAATTTTAAAGTTAGAGTTTAAATTGGAGTTAAAACTACATTTTTATCTAAATTTTTTTTAACTTATGCTTTTCAGATTACGCGAAATATTTGTTTGGATCTAATTGGAAATTTCACAAGAATTGATAATATAATGTCATAAAATTAATTGTCTGTAATGTGATAACATTAATACCGTATTGCTTAAAGAACAACCCCTGGATATATTTGTACACCAATATATTAAATTAAACAATATTTATTGTATTTTTATATTCAACGATTTTATAAAAAGTTATTTCGATTACTGATAGTAATACTTCTGTGAAAATCAATAAATTAATCAAATCAAGCATAATACTCGACGTCTCACGTTGGTGTTGGTGGAAGCGATCCAAAAAGTGCCCGAATTTTGAAAGGTAATTACAATACTCTTCTTTAGAGTTATCTCTATTAAAGTAAAATGCTAAAGACAAATGATTTACAAGATAAATTTACACATATCATTGTAGAATAATTTATGGTGTCTGTTTATTTCGACTTACATCGATCGAAATTTATGATGGTATAATTCGTATGCTTTTTTTTAATTGTCCTAACAAAATTAAACAGATAAAATATGATTAATATATTCTAATAATATTATGTACAAATCGTTTTTATTTAATATAAGAATGAATAATTATAGATTATTTTTTTATCATCCGTTATCAAAATATAATACACCTATGTACCTTGAATGAATTGAAATACAATAGTTTGCAATTCCGATTTTTATGGTTTCTTCTTTAATAAGTCCTTATTCTGTTTTGTTTTCCAATCAAAATGTACTATACAAATATATTAATGCCAATCAATTTATATAACCCCGTATTCTAGGATTTTGTCCACAAAAATATTCGTTAGACTAATTGATGATTGCTTATTATAGCTAGGATCACTCCAAGGCGGCGAAGTAATTAATGCATCTGCAGTTTATAACTGATAACAAACTTCAAAAAAAATCGTCAACTACGTATAAATTTAATTTAATTTAATTTTAATTTATACTCCTCCAAAAGGATTCCCACGTTGAATCTATCAAATTGATCCATTCGCATCTTCCAGTATTTGTACGTGTCTTCACTAGTTAGACACTAAGATAATACATTAATCAGAAAAATTTAATTCTACTAGATAATTATCACTTATTTAACTTAAAGGTACTTCTATCGTTGGGATTGTAACGAAATTCGGCTGGATTAATTAGAGGTTTGCTGTTTCATCTGATTGTACAACTTCGTTGCTCTGCAATTCGATTAAACATGTAAGACATTCGTGTTGACAATAATATATTACGTTAAAAAAAAATAAAAAATGCACTTACGTCCGCTATTAAAACATCGTTTTCTATGGCGATTGGCCTACCTATGTCTCTGTTGTCGACCAGAATGCACGGGATTTCATGTGCAGATGTGCCGTGTGTATCTACGGAGAAAAGACTTTGATGAAGCTTTTCTGTAGTGGCTAGCTGACAATCCTTGTATACTTTTATGTTGCAATCTGTTAAAAACGAACCCAAGTTATTTTTATTTAATCCTCAAATATAAATATTCAACTGCAGGTATATACCCAAACATTTTTTAACGGTCATAAAGAGTTTTCCATGACACGCTTTGCATTTTTTTAACAAGTCCTTCAAGACCTCAAGAATTTTTAGCTGTTTTAATTGTTTTTGAGTACATATTCTATAAAAAAAAATATTATAAGCAGTTGTTTTACAAAACCTGATATTGCAAAGTATTATTGGTTATTCCAGCATAATATATATATCATTCTTCAACGACAGTATCAATATTAATCGATTACAAGCATGAATATAATATTATGTGGTGAATATTAAAAATATTTTTCAATTATATTACTCTTTATTACCATGCAAAATAATATTTATACTAGGTAATTACTTGGAATTATCATGCAACGGTTTTCCTAATGTTATGATACACTCGGTGGTGTGCTACTCTACTCATAAAGCGTTTCCGGCATCCTTGCGGCGATGCTGAATGCGCAGAAATCTTTTTGAGTGCTATATAATTGACATTATATTGTCTGTAAGTAATATATACATACTATGAATAGTAAATAAGAAAAAAACCGGTGTCTTCTCTACAAAGATAATAAATAGATTAAATATTTATTATATTTTATTTATTATTTCGTGGTTACTATGAAAACAATTTTGTATACTAAGTAACTAGGTTACATATTTTGGATAACAAAAAAATAAAATAAAAATATATACCAATCTTTAAATATAATTTTGGATTGATTAAATATATAATAATTTAAAAATCAATCTGAAATTGACTAAAAATGTAAAAAAAAATTGTTATTATATTTTTTTTTTTTTAATTTTATTAGATTAATCTAATCGATTGAGAGCTGTAATGTAAATTCAAAACACTAAATTTTTATGTTACACCTGTGATAATATTAGTGAAAAACCGAAAAACTACTAGTACATTTTCGAATCTTACATAAACTAGAAAAATAACAAATAAATTTATATGTGTACTCGTATACTGTATACCTATTATTGGAGAATACTCATACCAATAAATATTTTCTGGACATATTTCAATGGCAACCTAATACTGACATAAAAACAAAAGAAATTTGTGGTTATCAAAACTTTAGCCAGATTAATACTTAATTTCATAAATATGAAAACCAATCTAAGTCCTATCTATGACAAAATAATACATCTATATATTATTATTTAATTATTAAAAATGAATTAAGATGGTTAATTTAACTTATTGTCAATTATCATAAGATTAAAAATTATATATCTATAACACTAAATTATATGCAATGAGTTTAATAAATTTATCCTAATTAGTTTCATTATAAGTTATGACACCTTTTACAACTGTATTTAATCGCTTGTCTAAATTTTTATACTTTCACCTTTTATTTAGTTTGGTCCTTCAGCTGTGTTTTGTTAAATTTAAACTGCCTACAGTTTTTGTTCTTCTTTTATCTAAGTTTCTACATTATTACGTGGTTAGCTATTATTGCAAAATAAAATGTTTTGTACCTCAAAGTAACTTCTTGGCGTTGTTTGTATATACCGCCTTTACGAGTATTATGGTAGAATATGAAAAATATATTCTACAGTAGTCATATTATATCTCATACTGATAAATTTTTAGTTATAAATTACAATCAAACAAATTGCATTGTATTAATTTCATACAAATGTTAACAAATTATATATAAGTACCAATATATTTATAAAAAAAAAAATCTTTATTGTTTAAAAAATGTATATATTTCATAAAATCAAACAGTTAATACAATTATTAATAAGGTTAATAACTACCCTAACTATCTCACATAAATACATCTTCAATAAAATAATTTTATTTAGAAGTAAAAGTATTGATATTAAAGTAAATTTTATTTGTATATAATATTAATGATCACTGGAAAATTATAACTAAAATGTTATGTAAAAATTATTGAATTAATTTTATCAATAAAAGTATGCTCTTCAAATAATTGTATCCAATATTGCTCAATAACAATTATGTTTTTAGTATAATATAATACTGTAACTTTTTTGCTACTATATGCAAATCATCATCAATGTTAATTGTAAAAATTTTTAGCTACAATTTATTTTTATTATATGTATATAATAAAAATAAGCTTTAACATAATATGTTTAATTTATTTTATATCCTATAAATACTGTATATTGAAGAACCTATAGCAACACGTGGATTTTTCTTAGATACCGTACAGTGTACATAAACAGAGTGTCACTGTGTTTTCTCGTTTTTCTGTGCATTGATATCACGGGAAAACAAGTGATATTCCAATCTGTATATTATATTAGATGACTCGCAAGCATGACGCAATGAACTATAAAACACGCGGGATATCTACCAAAGAAATATTAGGGATGTGTTTGATTCGACAAAAACCACCCACGTACCTACGCAACAGCAAAGTCGAAACTTGTAATAAACTCTTCGTACAAAACGCGTATAATATATACGAAACAGTCCAATTGATACGAATACGATAGTTATAATAATAACAACATAGCAGTCAGAAGTCGCAAATACCGTAATATTGTACACGATTTGCAGCTGCATTCACGTTATACGTCTAAAGTTGGAAGTTATTTACACCGACGCAGTAAACGTATAACTACGTATGTATCTATGTATTATATATGCCACCCGACCACCGAAATGAGTATTTAAAGTTGTCCGATTTATGAAGCACTGCGCGTAAACAGTGCAGAATTCTGTATAATATAAACGTATTATTATTTGCACACTTACTCCACATATTATATTTGATCTGAGAATTTTGTGTGGAATTATACACGCGTGAACTAGCGAAGACGACTAATACGGACAATTTCGCACACATGATTACATGGCGAATTTCAGTAACGAGCAATTTCGCATAAAAGTAGATACATAAATATACTTTGATTCGCGAAAGTTCTTAATAAAAATGAAAGATCAAGAAAATTATCCAACCCGCGTTTTAATAACGATTCTCGATGTATATACGGAAACGGATGTAATAAAAATAAATAAAACGATTTCATCATTATGTCTTTGCACAGCATACAATATATTGTTAGTGGTCCAACGAATCCGGTCGACAAGAATCATACATATAATATACTGTAATATTATAACTTTATATTTACCAATATTATTATTATTATCGTGTACACGCCATTTAAAATTATTTTTATATTTCTAGCATTAGATTATTCTAACGCCCGAATTAGACTTTTACTTTATTTTATATTATTTTATAACGTTGTGTTCTCCAAAATTACGTTTTTGTGACATATAAAGATAATTAGAGACAATCGTCCAGTGAAACGGCTCAAAAACAAGTCCATAGTACCTATTTTCGTAATTATTTTCCTCGAAAATGATTAAAAAAAATATGACATTAGTATTCAGTCATTATCAAGTTTATTAGCTCAAGAATACTTGTTCGTACATAGGATTGCCATTGCAGGTCACATTGGTTACAAAAAATAAAATTTTTATTATAATTTTGTACAATTTTAGATCTGTTTTTTATACTTGGTCAAATTGCCTTAATGTGTAGCTTACACAGAGTTTAACAAAGTTTGAAACAGAGTAAATTCATTGGTGTAATTTAATTTCTCCGTACGGCATTGCCCGTACATGATTAGTAAGTTTATAATATTTTCCTTCAAGATGTTAGATGATAGCCAATCAAGATACAATGTATGATTTTCACTTACAAACATTTCTAACTGTCAACAATAAAGGTCACAACTTTAAATTTTTACATTTAGGTATGACTAATCGCATGACAATTCTCAGCATTTAATTTTACAACTGCTAAGTCAGTGGGCGGAATTATCGGAATCTATTAACTGTGGTATTCTTTCTTAACTTCTTAGACCATGCCGATTTACACTAAGAGTAAGCTAAGAGTACTGATTTTTTTTTCTTTAATCGAATATTATTTGCATTCATTAAATAATAACAATAAAGATGCTCATTATATTTATATATTTCATATGTAGACCATACAATTTTTAGCTTTCGTATAGACCATAGAGTACCTTCAAAATTACGTTTAAAAACATAATTTATAATAATAGATGCTCCAAGATTAAAATGTGAGTTAAACAAAATTTATTAGATCATAGAAGTTAAATTTAATTTTCTATTTTACTTTTAATAATACTATTTTTATATATTTATTTAATGTATGATAAATTACTACAGTAATGTGAATATAATATAGTAAAATATACTTAGAAATATAGGTTGTCAGTCTACGCTCTAAATCGTATTTTGTATGCAGTGATTTATTATTGAATTCAAATTTACTACATCTATTACAATGTACAATCAATACCCAATATACAGCATAGCAAATTCTCTGATAATTTAAAAGTAATATTTAGAGAATTTTGGTACACTGTTTGTCTTCTCACTATGACCCACGACGCCAAGTCACGCGTAGCATAGCCAATTTTCATTTGGCAGAACCTATCTTGTGCTATTACCTTTAGTATTAGAATTTAGAATTGAATAACTATTAAACTTAAAGTTTGGAATATTAGTTGTAGTCATACCGTTAAATTTACAGTACATACATTGTAAATTGTAATTTATAAATTGATTGTATATTTATTAAACACGTACAGAGAAGAAAATTGTAAAAAAATATTAATAAACTGAAACATCTAGGTATATTTTTTATGAAATATTTAAATTAATCTCTTAGTAGTAGATATAATTTTATTCATCCTTTACAATGAAAAATCTTATACTATTCAAATTTATTGCTATGTTATTAGTTATCTTTTAGTTGCTACACATTTTGACTCAATAAATTCTTCATGTGCAAATAATGCAGTAAAAATACAGTGCATCTGAAGACGAAGTCAACGATGGAAAAACACCCAAATTAGATTTGAAATTGGTATTTATATAGCTTATAAGTTGAACAATAAATAACTATAGTTTACTACAATCTGGTTCAAAAAAAAAAAAAAAATTTCAATTGCGTATACTAAATGTCTTAATGTATCCTACTACTACCTATATCCTATTTCATTTTATTTTGTAAGAATTCTTTCTGTTTCCTATGATAAACCGTGGAAAACAAGAAGAGCCTACAACGAATTTCATTTAACCTTATATAAAATAAATAATTTGTAATTTTCTAAAAACTATTTAATTACTTCAAAATACTTTTATATATACTAGTCATTAAACTTTTCGTGTGCTGTTCGTTCACCTATTGTGCGTGTTATTGACATCTCGTTATCAACTTGTTTTACTCGATCTTAATTGAATTATAGGATTTGTGTACAATGTATTAATTCAAAGTGCACGAAACCGTAAATTTTTTTAACTACAGTAAATATATAGATTATAGGTAGGTATATACTATTTTGGAGTTCAACGGTAACAACCTAACCTAACCAAAGTAGAACATTAAAATATGAATACCTCGAGTTATTATAAATTGTTATTAATTTTCAATGTAAGTGCTTTTAATTATATATATAAATAGCATTAAAATAATCCGTTTAAAAAAAAATAATATCTGTGAGGAAGACAAAAAGTACGAATTATTTTACCTTACACGAATGATAGATTTACTGAAATTAACTTCTATGTAAAACCAAAACAATATTGACGGACAATAGATCTCACACAACCGATAATCAACTTAAAATTCTTACTAAACTATATCTATATAAAAATTAGGATATATATTGTTATAATAATAAATTTTTTTTGTTTTTTTGACTGCATTAATAATGTGAATAAAAGATAATTGATTCATGTAAAATATTATTTATTATTAATTTTATTATAATTTATACAAGTATATAGCTATTATAAATCATTAAATTGTTAAAACATAAAAACAATTTTCTGACAAAATACAATTACTTATATGTTAACAATTGTTATGAATGTTTACTAAATATATAATATATTATATACATTTATAAATATAAATACTAAACACCTTTAAAATTATTTATATTTTCGGAACCTAATTTATTGTTTAGCCCTTCATAGAAAGTTAATATAGCTCAGTTAACTACAACTGATAAAACACAGATAATTAACTAGTAAGTATACAGAGTAATAATAAATTATAATTATTATAATAAGAAATTTAGTACTAATATACAATTATAAAGTCGAATATAAATTTACACTAATAACGTGTTCTAATGATGTTATGTTGATAATCAAAAGCTCTGAGAAATAATATTATACTAGGGGAAATATTGTTTATGAAACACAGTGGTTAAAAGAGACAGGAATTGTTTATTCAATTAACCTTCTATTAATAATTTATAAAGTAAGATCTGAAAGAAATTTCGATAATTATATTTAATTTAGAGCTCTGTTTCTTTATATAGTCTATTAACCATTTGTGTATTGCTTTGTGTAGGTATCCATTTATCTTGCATAAAAAATGTTTAGTGATGTACGGTTTACAAAACGTATAATATTTATAAGTTTCAAATCAGTATCAAATATTTGTCATATTTAAAAAAAAACATGTTTCATATCAGTGTAACAATAATATATATTATTGTTACATGACACCTATGTATGTGTCAATTCCGTAGTAGGCAATAGTGGGATATTTATGCTGAGATAAACATTGTTAATGATTGTGAGGCCTGTGGCCAATACGCACCGTTTATCGAAAGGGCAGTTCGAGACTGACCAGCAATAAACACGAACTCACCAAAAAACATGAACTCACCAACACCGGGATTGTTTACCACCATCTACATTTTGTTAAGTACAAACCAAAAATATATTTTGAACAGAGATTTATAAATCAAACGTGTTTTATTTATTGATAAGATCCCACATACCGTGTTCTAACCCCCTAGCTACGGAAAATTTATCCATAAGGACCAGAAAACCTTCCCTAGATAACTAATATAGTAACTAGGTTCCCCAGCCATGTTACATCAGTTTTCACGGTATATCTAATTAGTTACGCGTGTCATTAAGTTTAAAGATAACGAACAATGACTGTATTTTAGGGTAGAACACTATTGCGCACGTTTGTCCTTTATGGCAACACTATTGCGTATGTTTGTAAATGGGTTAACGAATGCCTTTAACTAAAGAAAATAAACACGATTGCGTATGAAATTGTATGCAACGTTTTTCAAATTTTGTTAATTTTTCCACAAACCTAATAAATATCTAGTAAAATATGTTCACTTCAATAACAACCAATATAAAATAATAAAATATATCTAATGATAATAACTAAATAATAGTAAAATAATTAATAAATAAATAATAATATTTATCGTTCTATTTTCACATCAGAATTTGGTTCATGTTTTATGTTCACCAATACTACTTACAACTGAAGTTTTATGAGCGTCAGTAACTATGCTTACGTAGGTAACACGTTTTTATTGTACAAAGCCATTCTATCTTTACGTGTTATTATATGCCTATATTTATTATTATGTAAAAGAACTAACGGTTTCCCTTATTCGGTTTCTTTAAGTTTTATTTTATATTCCATATTATTAATTACTAAATATTACACATGTGTGATGTTTGACGATCAATAATGAACTGTTCATGTCAGCAAATACCTTATACATCAGAAATAACGAGATTTCGTTATGTCCAATATATTTGAAATTATACATCTGATATCATTAGCAATAAACGTAGGCAATAAAAGTTTAATGATTATAAAAAAACAGAAAGTAATTTTAAATTATTTTTAGTTCACTTATTTAGTCGTATACTCGTAACGTATACACTGATATAAAAATTAACAACAACGCTTAATATTTCGTACATAATCGTGTAGTTAAAAATCAGATGAAATCATATGCAATCATGTAGCTTAAAAAGGTATCACCGATAACGAACGTAAGCAATCGTATTTTACCCGTATTTTAGGTACAACTGTGGTGGAAATTCTTTGTTCCATATAATACATCTTCATTTTTAGTACTTTCGTTTTTTGATTTCTTTTTCAGTTACATGTCTGATATTGTAACAGCGTAAACTATATTTATTTGGGGTTACCCATTTGCGCCAAAATATATTAATTTGTTAAGTGTACAGCCCGTTTGCGCCAAAATAAAAAAGGCATATTTTTCCGACAACCAATATTTACGCCAAATTTACCTGCGTAAGCATTTTACATTAGCGAATTGGTTAATTTGTATATTTAAAAGACGTCGTGTACTCAACTCTGAAACGCATAAAAAGTTACTTTTATAAGTCTATATATTTTAAATATAACTGTAGCATGGAAGTGTATGGCTATCGAAGACATAAGTATTCGTTCTAGGAAAATTATTTTAACTGAAATCAATAAATACATAACTAACTCAGATTTCATTATATCTAATGTATCTGCTGTACAAAAATTATTTACCGTGCTCGTAAAAAATCTCTTCCATCAAATCCTATATCTGTGTCTGATATTCATAAAACATTAATCAATTTACATTTCACTACTTCTAAAAACGAAAATTAAAATTTTTATTATTAATTATAATTTTAAAAACAATCGTGTAATTGACTATGATAACCGGTACCATATAATTTTCAAGAAAATATAAACTTATTAACTATTTATTAATTTTTAGGTACAATAATTTATATTATTGATTATTATTTAAAACGATTCGTATGATTGACTATGATGACCAATAGTTAATAATTTTTTTTTATTAATATGTACTTACTAACTATTTATTACTTATTTTTTAAAATAATTTGTATTAATATTCATTGATTATTATTTTTTTTTTATTTTTTTTTTTTTTTTTTTTTTTTTTTTAATGTTCACAATGAATTCAATTCACATGCTAAAAAACTATTATTCAATTTTATTTACAAACACGAACATATATGATAACTAATTTCTATAGTTCCACAATCTGATTAGTGCACAACAGTTAGTCATGACGTTGTTATTTATTTATAAAATATTATTTATGAAGTAAAAAATGTAATATCTGATAAATAAAATGTCTATCTAATTATAATTTCTTAATCCGATAGGTAATAAATATAATTGTAATAATGCCTAAAAATTAGTTTTCACAATAAAAGTTATTGTTATTTATTAATTGATACACTATTAACACTAAAAAAAAAAACTATACATACATATTAAATATATACAATATACATATATGCGTAAATTACGTTGAAGTGTTCAATAAATATAACATTAAGGCTCAATAAAGGTATACAATGCTTTTTAAATCTTTGATATTTATTATAAGCATACAACAGAAATGTGATAAAAAACAAAATACAACGATGTTTAAAAATAAAATAACTAAACAAAAAGTTATTTTGTAAGAATATTTTTAATGTCACTTAAAAATGCACACCCTCGCCAACTAAATAATTCATCTAAACAAAGCCCAAAAGTGCATAGTAATAGTATAAATAAATTTACTTGTTCCATACTATTATGAATATGTTTTTTAAAAATTTTTAAGAGCATCACCTAAAGTATGAATATTCTTAGAACTAAATGTAAGATCTTTTATTTTGGAAAATATTCTAGAGTAAAATATCTACTTATTCAACTTATTAGGCTTTTATCCATAACTTTTTTTTTAATTTATAGACATGTAGTTTTAAATCATTATAATCATAGCATGGTTAAATTTAAAGAAAAAATAATATTTTAATTTAATTACTCAGAAAATTAAAAAATAAACGTTTACAGATATTATGTAAATTATCAGCATTAATTGTATTGTTTTATTCCTAAAGAATAAATAAAAATGATTATAATTTTGCATTTTTTAAATTTTACCTCAAGTTTTTAATGAAATAAGAAACCATATAAAATTATTAGTGAAAACTTTAATTACTTTCAAAATTATTTTTCGGGAAAAAAACTACACGGTATTTCGCTTTAAAATGTTTAAACAAAATTACGGGCTGTTTATGATTAAGTATAAACAGTAATAAAATAGTGAATAAGCATATAATTCAAAAAAAATTATATTGATGAACAATAATACAGACATTATACCACACATTATAAATATTTTATTTAAAGAATGGACGCAGAAAAATCATCGATCTCTGACAAATATAATATGATAATTCTGATGTCGGCATGCATCCATTTTATATTATTATTATAATTATTATGGTTTTGACGACATGTGACAGTAAAAATGAGATTTATAAGGCTCGAGAAAAACCACAAACGCACTCGTCTCTTCGAATGGTGGCGGGGAAGCGTGAAAATTTAATTCCCTCTACACGCTCCGTATAATACATATCGTTGAAGTGTTCATATATATTATTCTACGATAGTACGACGTATAGAGCATTTATATCATGTCGGACAATATATTATGGCCCTATTATAGTGTTATGTAATAATGGCATCACGGCAGAGACATTAACATCGCTAACGATTGAAATTGTTTGTACGCAAATATTTAGTCGTCACCCGGTTGTAAAATATATCTTTCCGAGGTTTCCCGTCGTCGTTACATACGTATCTATTTTTCTAAATGAATGTCATTAATAAACATACAATTGAATAACTATTTTCGCAATTTGCACGCTTTTAATATATATGTGAAAACAAGATAATTAATATTGCAGTTTTCATATTTTCTGATGAAATTTTACTTTTAATTGTCATATCTAGATATTTTACGCAATTTACGCGACAGGTTATTTCGGTGTAAAAATAATATTTATTCGACCATCGATTTATCAAGATGAGAGCATATAATAGTATTTATACAAAATTACAAAATGACTGCAAGAGAGATTACATTACTTATATGTTTTTTTTTTTTTTATTGATCTAAGAAAAACATCGACGACAAATGCCATTAATTATATACAGGTTATGATAAATAAGATACATAATTAATTAGGATACATATATTTTAGTTTCCTTGTTATCCACTTCTTTATGTCATCTGATATAATCCTACTTGTCCATCAGCTCGTATCTGCTTCGTTCTACTTTGTGGCCACTTTCTAATCGAGACTCATCCCATATCTCATCGTTTGTGACTTATTCCTTGTATCTTCTCTGTCTCTCAAGTACCATCAGATGAGCAAGAAAAATACCAGCAACCACCAGTACGATTTACGTGGACACAGTTCTGTACCCCATACCTACCCTTAAAGCCATCATTTTTTACGGTTTCAGAAGCATCATAATATTTTTAGTATAGATCAGCGCATTTGCATGTATTATTAGAGCGGTATACAGTAGTTGGCTGTGTACTATAGCTCCTAATATCTATTGTTTCTTAAGTGTAGCCTACTACGTTTGACATAACAGTATATCTATGACTTGGACTGTGATATTTTCGATCAATATTTATCATTGCCCGCCAAAATTAGTGTTAATGGAGAAGTGATGATAAAAACAGACACCAAATACAAAATTGAACACATATGTTTAATTTTATTATATTTAAATACTAATATTATAATTACACACTGTCACTCATAATGATCAGTGGTCATCGTAATAAACCTCATTACATAGAACGTCACCGTACGTAGGCGTAAAATAAGCTCGGGTTCCCCGTCAAGAGAAGTCAAAGAGCTGCGCTGTTCATGTCCCGAAATGGCGGTTGATATGAAAGTGCGACGGTGGTACGCTGTAATACTTGTACTTTGTACTTAGACTGCCATGGATTGCGTCACTTTTTTATCTTTCAAAATCAATTTAATATAATGTAATTATATAATTCAAATTCAAATAAAAATAAAAGCCGAGCAAATAATTTTGGCTTCCTTTAATAAATAAGAAAATTTTCCATTTTCCGTTTTTCATTAGACGAGCTACCTATATAGGTGTCGCCCATAAATACAACATAAATACACGTAAAATAAGCTATAACTTAATTTGAGCAATTAGTTTCAAGATTATTGTAAAAATAATATTAAACTCGAAACAGTAGTAGCATTTATATAATTGACAATACTTTTCATAAAAGTAATTTTATTTTATAACTCAACGATTTAATATAGTGATTATGTATTTAATAGAATCATTTCAATATATTTATTATAAAAACAATTTCCTATTTTAAAACGAATTTTATAAAATGAAGAATACAAAAATATTCATAATTAAATAAACTAATAATGTTTATTACATTTATACGTCATTAGTCATTAATCAGTAATCACTAAGTAATATAGGCATTTTAAATAATAACATTTTAATAATTAAAATTATAATTAATTAATAACCTTTATAATTAATTTTAAATTTAAATTTAACCGTTTTTGATAATCCATTATTATTGATATTTTTTTTTGACAGACCTAAATATTAGAGTTTTGAAAGGTAATAAGTCACTTTGAATCTAAGATTTGTCTTTTTTTTCTCGTTCTTGTATATTTGTTTGAAGTTTCAAATAAGTTACTGTTCAGTGTTTTTTGAATATTTTAATACAAATATAAATTGGTAGATGTAAATTATAAAAGTGGTATTTCAAATTTCAATACCTAGTAATCAAGTGACGGCATATAGATGGAGAAGTGCGGTGGACATCTGCTGTCATTTTCAGTATAATTTGTTAAAATATAATCAAAAAACTTAATAACTTATATTAGTATTTCAAAACAGAAATATACAATATTTTAAAATGTAATATTACCAATATCAATTTTAAACTGAAGCCTGGAGGTAATAATTAACAATTAAATTTGATTTTAATTATACCTACATTAAAACTGAATTTTATATTGTTAAATTATCTCAAAAATTATTTAATTTGCGACTTTTGAGCTTTTGGACAACACGGATGAGGCGTATTGTTAAAAGTAGTGTACAAGTTCATATCCTTAATTATTTAAACACAGCAATAATATAAAATTATGTCCCGTGCTTCTTATTGACAATACTGATTGTCAGTTGTCGACATCTGAAACTCGCAACACAAAAACTGTTGCTATAGCATAGCGAAGTAATGTATACCTACACTACTAACAACAGTTGTTATAATAAACTTCTATTACTAAACTTTTTTTTTATAACTTTGGTTTCAAATATTTCAATACAAAATCATAAAAATATTGTTTTCCATTTTAGGTACATTTTTTTTATAACCTATTATTATATATAGACCACGGGATAAGAACAAAACCTTATCCTAAATGTGAGACAAAAAGCGATCCATTTGAAGTTTTTTAGGAACATTAGGACATGGCTCTAAAAAACAGACAATCACGTTTAAACGGCATACCAGTATAATTACTCCAACAAACAGTCGAGATAGTGGATATCACGTGCGACATAAATATTTTATTTCTAGGTGACGCAAATTGTGCAAGTTTACATATTATCTAATAAATTATCATTGTTTATTTTATATTTTTATTAACAAAAATACATTTATGTTTTAAAAATTGTATAAAACATTTTAAATTATTATTATTATTATTTTTTGTATAATTACTATGTTATAACACAAAAAAAGAAAATTAAATTGACCTAACCAAAATTCAAAAATAAAAGTGAATACTTAAAATTTAGATCTTATTAAGACTTAAAAATTTATCAAAAATATAATAAGCACAATTTAGTTGAGGTTTAAGCAAATAAACAATGGAATATGAAATATTGTCAATTTTTACCAAAGTAAAAAAAAGATATAGTTACCTCATTATCAGGTCAAGGGTTATTTTATATTTATGAGTGGTATTTTTACAAAAAATGTACTATAGTTTAGATTCAATAAATAATACTCAAAACTTTGCTGTTAAGTTATTAAAATTTACTGTGTTATGTGACATGTCTTATCTCTAATATTTCAGAATTCTAAAAAGAAGTTATGACTTACTATCATGTAGAAATAATAGCAATTATAATAATAGTAGATATTAACTAGTAAATAATTATTAGATAATTCAAACATATTAATACGAATATATTATATTATATTATATTACTAATTAAATTATTAATAAACGAAAACACTTGCAGTGAAAACTTCCAGAACCCTACCCAATACAAAAATTAAATTGTAGATTTATACTAAAAGTCTCCAAGTGTAGTGATGGTCATCAAAAATGTATTCTTATCAATAATTTATTTCACCTTAGAAATAAATATACTTTTTAAGTAAATTAAAATATCCATACAAATTTATATAATATTGACTAGAAGACTATCAACAAAATATTGTGGAAATAAAAGTTTGCTTGTCGTCTAGACCTAACAACGATTGTCATTAAATTATTTCACTTATGAAAAAATCTCTGTGATGTCTAAACGTACAAATACGAGGATTTGCTAAATTTTTGTATAAATATATTTGAATATTTTGTATATAAAGCAGTCTAAAAAAAGAACACAACGACATTTTTCTAATGAACAGTGAAATATTATTTTCAATAACCAATAAAAACATAGGTAAAGAAGAAGATAAGTACAATATATGTAGCTATTATCAAGATTGAAACTACATTAATATTACTGATATTGTTATAATATTTATAATAATTATAAGTATTATAAATGATATTATGAACTATGGTGTGAACGATGTGAACGGCTGACACGGCGTGTTAGATAGGCATTTCTGCTACAATCCAGTAGTGCGTTTATCGTGTCGGTTGTCCATGCTAAGAATGACGATTAAATAAATCGCGCGGATCGTTAGACTTTTTTCACACAAAACCATCAGAGTAGCACCACCAGAAAAGTATCGCCACATTTTAAATTTTCAAGAGCGCTCTTAGATGTATTTATCACGTTATGTATTTAAATTAAAACTCAGTATAGTATAAAAATGGAAGTCAAAGATATAAATATATCAGTGATTATGGAATAATATTATAACAAATTAATAAATTAGATGAGTAAAAAATCCAAATTAAAGCACTGAAAAATTATACCATTTGATCATTATGAGACACGCTAAAATGACACGTGGTTTAAATGCATTTATGTTCAATCGTGATTTCGCACTCACAGTAACCACGATGAATTACATGAATTTCCACTGGTATAGCGCGCAAAAAAAATAATAAGGCGTAGTACAGAGTCCATCACATCAACTATAACTATTTTTGATGACTTTACAAAATACATAATAATAATATTCAACCAGATACAAATACATGTATTTAATTAGTCATGATTCATCGTTTATCCTGTTTAATACTTACAGGACATCTTTAAATTAAAACATATTATTTTTAAAATGTATTTTTAATTTACACTAAATTGTACTCGATATAACTAAATGCCATATTAAATTTAATTTAAAAATAATCTCATAAAGAGATAAAGTGTATCAAAGATAGATAACTTTTAAATTTATAGAATGAACTTTCGTTTT
>NW_020271679.1:835823-842525 GCF_002803265.2 Melanaphis sacchari | reverse complement strand
CGGTATGCTTCGTTCAGTTGCAGTTGAAACTTCAATGTCATTTTTAATTCTTCACCTCAGTATACATATTTGGTATAATACTTCCACTCTAATAAACACTTATATTACACTTAGATTAACTGTAGACAAACTATTGAAAGGAAATATGTAAAACAATTAACTTCTTAGAATCCAATAGTTTGAACTAATACTTAAAATCACAGTTTTCATTAATTTATACGGGTTGAAGATTTTCAGCAATCATCTTGACTATTGTGAAGGTAATTTAAAATATTGTCATTTAAACCTTGAGCATTCTATTTCATGAAACAGTAAATAAATTCAAGATACCTTTCTTTATGTCCAAATATTTTAGATATCAAACACATAGAAACATCCACTTTTGTTTATAGCAAATAAAAAATTAAAATTAAAAAAAAACTTTACAAATTTTATTTTTAAATTATTTATATTTGAATACTAAAAAGTCCATTTATCCATATATCATATTATAGTAAGTACCAACCAGTTTTAGAATATTTTTTTGATGCAATGCAAATATTTTTTGATAGTTCCAAATTAAAACACTATATTATGTTCATGGCATAGGTAATAATTTTATTTCAATTATTGTGAAGAATTAATTTAAAAACCTTTTTTTTAATGTTTCGTTTAAGCTGTTTGGGCTCTTTTGGAATATTTAAGATTACTGGTATAATAAATAAATAATTAATAAAACATACTTTTTTCAATTTTTAAATTCATTTGATGTGAATGTAGGTTCATTTTGATTGTTTCTAAATCATTTACATGCATAACAAAAGATGGCATCCTTACTTACATTTTACTTCATTCAATTATGATTCTCATAGTATGTTGAATTTAAGTCATGTTTTTATGTACCAATTGTGTTAAAGGGTATTTGTAATTATTATTTCATAAAAATTAACAACTATTGATTAATCACATAATAAATTCATTACTTACCTTTAGTTTTGATAATTTTAAGCCAAAATCTTGCCACCCAAGTCTAAATTCGAGCGGTATACAAGTTCTTCAAGTTTATTTGTACTGACCGAGACTCGGTGGATGTCTGTTCAGATTGTATTGATTTAAATTTAAATATTTATAACATTATTCGAGGAAGTCAAATAATATAAGAAAATAATTTGGTATAATTAAATTCACTTACAAGTTACAGCAATATATTTAACATATGCAATCAAAAAATAATATCTACTTCTAAAAATGCGCCAAGGTGGCCCCCACATTCCTAAATTCGGCTTTGGATATAGACTTATAGTCTAGACTTGGGATGGATATCTATGAGTCTCGACATGCTTTAGAATTATTAGTTTAAACTTCCAGCTTACCGGACTTATTTAAGTTGTTAGCTCATTCACTAACATCGCCACTTGTACTTTAAGTTCATTAAATATACAATTACTAATTTGTTCAATTTATTCACACTTTTAATTTAAATTAAAAAGTTGTTTTTACAATCTTTATATAAATAGTAATAATTATTTCTAAAGTATAATACAATACTTATTAATTACTTACTTCATTCTTTCATTAAATTCTTTCGGTTTTGTTTTTTGTGTTAATTTTATTATCATTATAATTATAATAATTTTTTTCTTCTTTATTATTACTAAAATAGAATAAATACTCTTACTCTACGACACAAAGTTCCACTTCAATAAAAAGTAAATGTTAGTTATTATCTGTCTTTAAAATACGTATATTGTATAGTTCTTGAACTTTAATTTTAAATACATTTTTATTATATTATATTATATTATTTGGCATCTACTTCGACAGGTAAACCATTATATCTTCATTCACAGCAAGGATACAAGGAATGATGAGGAATATAATTGCGTATATCACCAGCAATCTTTGATTTTATAGTAACCTATTGCTACAGTACCTGTGTCAGTGTTAACTATAAACAATAGCAGTCTTCTTTTTGAATCGGATCTTGTGTGATCGTTAGTCAGCATACCAGTGTATTCATGATTCAACAAAACCCAGACAACATTGTTATATAAAAAAGTCTTAGCTGCTGTCATTTTAGTTTTTTACTCTCTTCCAGTTCCAGTAAGTAAATACGTTTTAAAATTTGTTATTTGTGTAAAAAACATGGATTTTTGTTAAAATATTTCAGCTGTTTTATTTGACATGGATTATAATTCATGCTACTTATTATACAGTATTCAGTAACTATTTCAATGTCTTAAATTATTTTTTTTATAAATTTTTATCTTTACAGATCATGATAAATGAAAAAACAAAAAATTCAGAATCTTCTACATACGGATTTCCTTTGGGTTTAATTCCTGAAAAAATTATTGATATGAAATTTAATAGACGCGGGAATCAATACTTCCTAGTTAAATGGAGAGGAGTTGAAGATTGCTCTTATGTAAAAGCTGAAATAGCAAAACGACATTGCATGATGCTAATTTTGGAATATTACCAGGAAAATTTACGGTTCATCGATTGAATTGTGGCAAAATATACTACCATTTTATCTGTAACTGATAATTTGTCAGGTTTTTGATATCTTTATTTACAATATGTATATTATATATAATAATTACAATTAGACAATGTGTTGAAATAATAAATTCATTAATTTTTTTTTATTAAATAAAAATGCTTTTTTATTTTTAATAACTAAACAATTAAATTAGTATTTAAAGCGTTAATTACTGAAAGATGTACGTATATGTACTACAACATTATTTACACGAAAACATTAGTAGATACTATTTTCATTATATTTTGTCAATAATGACAACGATGGAAATTGATAAACGTCATATGTGACCATAACACTATCATAGTAGTATACCATTATATTAACCATTATTACAAATACGATTATAAAATATTTAATATAATAAATCATAATGAAAAAAACAATTTAAATATTTTTTGGTAATGAAAGATTACCTCCTCTTTTGAGCACGGGCCTGGATAACTGAAGATAGTATAGACAGATAATACATATTGGTATTTTATTTTACTATGATACCATTTATATGTGTATACGATAAGTAGTTAACAAAATACATAGATTTTCAACATTGAGGTTAATTTTTAACCAAGATTATTATACTTGAATAAGACAAGATAAAAAATTTCCAGCATTCTTCAAAATAATTGGGAAAAATAAAGAAAAATCAAAATTTTTTATATAGATTCTAGTTTAATTTTTAGTGTAACCTGTCTAACCAAACGATTATGTAATAATGATTCTTATACATACAATAATTTTTTTAGATTTTTTTTCTATAAATTCTGATAAAATTTAAATAATGGGTAATTATGCCTGAAAAATTAATACAATGCTACTTTCACAATAACCATTTTCCAATAAAAAAAAAAAACAATCAACATTTAAAGACGCAATTTTTTTTTTATAATTAACTTTTTGTTTGATTTTTGATAATATACATCTAAATCTCAAAAATAAACAAATTATTTTATAGTTAGAAACTCATAAAAATATTGTTTTAACAAGATTTAAAAATTGATACAAAATTCCTCATTAGATTTAACTACTTATGACAAAAATAAAGAGTACAAAAAAATTATCAGATTTATTTTTTAGTTACCCTTCATGAGCCTTAAGGTAAGATAGAAGTGTACCTATTTTAAAATACTCTCATATTTTATTAAATATTTTACTCGAATGGAAATTACCAATTTTGAAATAATAATAAAACCTACAATTTTCATGTGATCAGTATGAAATTTAATACAAATACTCTCCAAGTCATGTAGAACATTTATTAACAAACACAGTTCTCTTATTAGAAAATTATTTTTAATCCCCAGTGATGAAGTAGTTGAACTATATGTAAAGTATATTATTCTGGTTTGTTTAATGTTTCTTATAAAGTATTAGCCATTTCTTCAATTTTTCTCAGATCAATTCAGAATTATTTTCAATTGATTCACCATGTTCATTTTGGTCTTGGAAGTTACCCTTCATGTGCCTTGAGGTAAGATATGTGTTTAGCCACGAAGCTCCTACAAATCTGTGGTCGGCCTCGATGACTACTCCACCGAAAGATGAACTGGGAATAAACGTGGAGAATTGCTTAAAGAGAGATGACCATACAAAATATAAATATCTGAGCCGTATTTAAAGTATGGATTACACAAATATAATATTAAAAACGTACAAATTAATGTATCACCAACGACGAAGTGATTACAGTTTATACAATGATTGATAATAGACTAACAGATACCACAATCACTTTCGTCATGGTGATAATAATAATATTCTCCAAATACAATCTAAACAATCGTGGTACAATTTGTATATATAAAAATATAAGATATAAAAATAATGACAGTATTTACATGACTCCGTTCCTATGCCAATGTTGTCGTTGGCAGGTGACCAATTGACGGCGACAGTCAGGCCACTGGTCAGCTGTTTCTTCTTGAGCACGACGGTATAACAACAGGCAACCAATACAATGATAATAAGCTAATAGTAGACACCACTTGCAATTCACACATGTCTACCGATCGGTACACAACGAATTCGCGTTGTAATGTTATAATTGTTATATTAATTTAGCGACAATCAGAACGACACAGCCTCAATACTAAACGAAGACCGCAAGACAGTGTATATATATATATTTAAGTTTAGCGGAGTGCGGAGATTGCGACAACGATATATATATTTATACGGTTTGGAACGCGAGAAGTGTTACCGTTTTGATTTATAAACACAAACGCAACATACAAGAAAACCGACCTAGGCGAAGGTAAAAATCTAAAGCGGGCGCACACTTGGACACTTTGACGAAATTCACAAGACGGTCTGAGGCAGCAACGTGCCGACAACATCTTACCACAAAGGCGTCGCACGGAGGAGTTACTACACTTCATGCCGGTGTCTCCGACAACACCAATAAATACGCTATCCGAAATAAGTGGCCAGTGACCCTATATCACATGAGGTAGGGCAATATCTGTACGTAATCTTTATGGTGGTTATAATTCCGTAAAGATATGTGATTGTCAGGGCCGTTGACCTACTAATCCGTTTTTACTGTCGGGCAATCGATTTCAGAATAGCATATAATAAAGCCATCGACCCCAGAGGAGAGGAGTAGCGAATTAGGGCGGCAATAAAATCTATTTGGAGTTATCGCACGCGATAACTTGTGCGAACAATAGGAATGTTCCTACTGTATTAAACTCATATTTTATGAATATTTTACTCGAATGGAAATTACCAATTTAGAAATGTTAATAAAACCTACAATTTTCTGTGATCAGTATGAAATTTAATACAAATACTGTCCAAGTCATGTAGAACATTCATTAACAAACTCAGTTCTTTTAATAGAAAATTAATTTTAATCCCCAGTAATGAAGTAGTTAATCTATATGTATAGTATATTATTCTCGATTGTTTATAGTTTCTTATAAAATATTAACCAATTTTTCAATTTTTCTCACATCAGTTCAGAACTATTTTCAATAGATTCACCATGTTCATTTTGTTCTTAAAAGTTTCCCTTCATGTGCTTTGAAATGGGAATGATTTGTTCCTATTGTAAAAAACTCTCATATTTTATGAATATATTTACTCGAATGGAAATAACCAATTTTGCAATGTTAATAAAACCTACAGTTTTCATGTGATCAGTATGTTACTTGATATAAATACTCTCCAAGTCATGTAGAACATTTATTAACAAACCCAGTTCTCTTTTTGAAAAATAATTTTAATCCCCAGTAATGAAGTAGTTGAACTATATGTATAGTATATTATTCTCGTTTGTATAATGTTTCTTATAAAGTATTAATAAATTTCTCAATTTTTCTCAGATCAATTCAAAACTATTTTCAATAGATTCACCATGTTCATTTTGGTCTTGGGAGTTACCTTTTATGTGTTTTGAGATTTGATAGGATTGTTCCTACTGTAATAAATACACATATTTTATGTATATTTTTACTCGAATGGAAATTACCAATTTTGAAATGTTAATAAAACCTACAATTTTCATGTGATCAGTATGAAACTTAATATAAATACTCTCCAAGTCATGTAGAACATTTATTAACAAACCCAGTTCTCTTTTTGAAAAATAATTTTAATCCCCAGTAATGAAGTAGTTGAACTATATGTATAGTATATTATTCTCGTTTGTATAATGTTTCTTATAAAGTATTAATAAATTTCTCAATTTTTCACAGATCAATTCAGAACCATTTTCTATAGATTCACCATGTTCATTTTGGTCTTGGGAGTTACCTTTCATGTGCTTTGAGGTTGGATAGAATTGTTCCTACTGTAATAAACACTCTTAGTTTATGAATATTTTTACTCGAATGGTAATTACCAATTTTGAATTGTTAATAAAACCTACAATTTTCATGTGATCAGTTTGAAATTTAATACAAATACTCTCCAAGTCATGTAGAACATTTATTAACAAACCCAGTTATCTTATTTGAAAATTAATTTTAATCCTCAGTAATGAAGTAGTTGAACTATATGAATAGTATATTATTCTCGTTTGTTTAATGTTTCTTATCAAATATTAACCAATTTTTCAATTTTTCTCAGATGAATTCAGAGCTATTGTCAACAGATACACCATTTTCATTTTGTTCTTGGGAATTTTTCTTCATGTGCCTTGAGGTAAGATACAATTGTTCCTACTGTAATAAATA
>NW_020271679.1:831498-835688 GCF_002803265.2 Melanaphis sacchari | reverse complement strand
ATGTTAATAAAACCTACAATTTTCATGTGATCAGTATGAAATTTAATACAAATACTATCCACATCATGTAGAACATTTATTAACAAACACAATTCTCTTATTAGAAAATTATTTTTAATCCCCAGTGATGAAGTAGTTGAACTATATGTATTTTATATTTTTACAAGTACTATACAATCTGTATCATTAATACAATAAGAATATATGCTAAGAGTAATATGACAGGAAAATAATATGATGAAAGGAGCCACCTATTGATGACACTTTCTGTGAATTCTTAATTATTTATTTATTTTTATTTTTTTTTTTTAATATTTTTTATTATAACAAATCATGACACCACTTGCGCTTTAGGCGTCTTGGGGGTTACCTGTTATAGTAGGAAAGCCAATTTTTTGATAAGTGGATTCGGATGAATGCTTAGGTGGTTGTAGAATCTTTTATAGAATTCCTCTGCTATTGTTTTATTTTTAGGTCTGAATGAAGGGAAAAATTTGAGACGTAAGGAGGTGCATTTAATAGTTTCCTTAGGGCAATGTTTTGGAATGCTTAAATTTTGTTAAGGTTTTTTTTTTTTTCACTACTCCATAACTGCAGACCGTACGTCCACATTGATTTGAGTAAACTTTTATAAATGAGAAGTTTGGTGGACGTGGAGGTATATTTATTATTGCATAATACCGTTTTTAACATGCGTAGGCGATTATTTTGAGCCAGTCTTTTGGTTCTTATATGGTGGGCCCAAGTAAGTCTTTGATCAAGTGTTAGACCAAGGTATTTAACAGTAGGAGAGGTAGGAATGGGTGTGCCATATAGAGAAACATTTGGACACGGAGCCTGTCTGAGGGTGAAGGTAGTGTGGATAAATTTACTTTGATTTACTTTGAAACGCCATATGGTAAACCAGTTTTCCATATAGGTAAGATGATTTTGTAGGTTTGAAGAGGCAATGAGGGGATCGTTGTTGATAGAAATTATCGCTTTGTCATCTGCATAGTCAGCTACTGACGTAAAAAGAGTGGTTGGTTGGTCTGAAGCATAAATGTTATAAAGGATAGGGGATAATATGCCACCAAAATATTTGTCATCACTTATTTAATTTAGATTAGTCTAATTAATGTTCATTTTGAAATTATTGTGTTTTTAATATTACCTAATGTGTTATAGCATTTCAAATAACCACATATAATGTCATATATTTCTTATGTTTAGGTGAAAAGTAAATATGGATTCTATTGGAGACGAATTTTATATGCTGTACTTCTATGAGCTGCATGTTAAATGCGTCTGATTTCACGTGTGTGCCTGTTCACGATCGATTAAATCTCATGCGTAACATTTATGGAATGTGCCAGTATTGAGCATTGGGATTTGCATTGCCTATTCTTCAGTCAATAATTTGGTGTCAAAACTCAAAACACGAGATTTTTGTTAAATTAATTGTAAGTATTCTCTGATATAATCACTTAGTTTTTTTATTATAAATTATTTTTTTATTTTAGTATTATAGGGATATATAAATGTTAAATTTTGTTTTTTTAATAACACACTCAATACTCATTGAATCATCTTGAAACCTACACCAAAATATTTGTCATCACTTATTTTATCTAGATTAGTCTATTTAATGTTCATTTTGAAATTATTGTGTTTTTAATAATACTTAATGTGTTATAGCATTTCAAATGATCGAATATAATTGTCATATACTAATGTTAAATTTTGTTTTTTTAATAACACACTCAATTCTCATTGAATCATCTTGAAATTATTGTTTTTTTAATAATACTTAATGTGTTATAGCATTTCAAATGATCATTTTTGTCTTGGGAGTACCCTTCATGTGCTTTGAGATGGGATAGAATTGTTCCTATTGTAAAAAACTCTCATATTTTATGAATTTTTTTACTCGAATGAAAATTACAAATTTTGAAATCTTGTTAAAACCTACAATTTTCATGCGATCAGTATGAAATTTAATATTATTACTCTCCAAGTCTTTTATAACATTTATTAACAAACCTAGGTCTCTATATGGTAAATTAATTTTAATCTCTAGTAATGAAGACTTTGAATTATGGGTATTGTATTTTATGCTCATTTAGCTGATTATTTAATTGACATTTTTATGATTATTATGAGGTACATTTTTTGTGTTTTATTGAACTATTTATTGATATAAAATATTATATGATATTGTAATAGGGTTTACGATTAAAAGTTGATATGAACGTAAATTTTAATTTTATATCTTAGCACATGAATTTCATTTTATAAACGGATTATGTTGTGTACCAGTATTTTGTATTATATTTTATATATGTACTGAGTTAGAAAACTTTCAGTAACTATTTATCAATCAAATCCTATCTGTAATAGAATAAAGTTCAGTGATTCAAATACCAATCTTGATTAATGATAATCATTCTAAAAGCACATTGAAGTAGGAAATGTACAAATATGAAATGTTTATTAATTAAAAAAAAATATGAGTACTAAATTCCAAACTTTCAGACCATTACTATTACTTTCTTCATGAACAGAAATTCATTTTTCATGCACAGTTTTACCCAATAAGTTAATTTATCACTTAGTAAATAATTAACAACTACCATATTATATGATATCTACTTTGGAAATATGTAAAACTCAATGTTTTTTGTTTTAATTAGGTAATCAGTTTTCAATGCATATCGTTGAAACCTATACAATTAGCTTCTTCATGTATAATTATTCATATTTCATGCACAGTATAACTTAACAAGTTAATATAACTTTTAGTATGGACTTAACAATAATCCTTTTATATGATAATTCATAGGATTGATACATAGAAGATTTAAATTTTCTATTTTTCATAAGATAATCAGATTTGATCTCAAAATATTAAGATCTATATTGTAAGATTAAGTATTGTTTGAATATTAAAAATCATATTTAAGTTGATTGTTTTAGGTTTATTTTACATTTAATTTGTCTAAAAAAAACATGTATTAATATGGTGTTTATTACAGGTACTTATATGAAATTAGAAACTTTAATATACATAAGAATATAAGTTTTGAATCTACAGCTTGGAATATTATACTTTAAGATTCAGTATAGAATTTAAAACAACATTGATGCTTTAACATATGCATAAAGGTAAAATAAAATAATTTTAATATAGATAATCATTCTAAAAGAACATTGAAGTAGGAAATGTACAAATATGAAATGTTTATTAATTAAAAAAAAATATGAGTACTAAATTCCATTCTTTCAGACCAATACTATAACTTTCTTCATGAACAGAAAATGACTTTTCATGCACAGTTTAACCCAATAAGTTAATTTAATACTTAGTAAGGACCTAACGATCTTCATGTTTTATGATTTCTACATAGGAAATATTTAAAACTCTTTTTTTTTATTCTGTTATTAGATAATCAGTTTTTAATTCATATCTTTGAGATCTATAGAATTAGCTTATTTATGTATAGAAATTCATTTTTCATTCACAGTTTAATCCATTAAGTTAATTTATCACTTAGTACGGATTTAACAATATTCATTTTATATGATATTTGTAAGAATGATGTATTCAAAAATTAAATTTTCTTTTGTTATCAGGTAAGCAGTTTTGAAGTTATAATATTGAGAGTAATAGTTTTTCATTCTGTGTGAATTGAAATTTATGTTTCATTAACATTTTAGTAAAATAAGTGATGGTATTACTTGGTATATACTTATTAATTATCAATTTATGTTATATTTTTGTAAATAAATATACATAACAGAAATTTTTACTGTTAATTAGTTTATTAGTTTTTAATTAGCAACATACATAATTAATTTATTACATTGAATTTAAATTTTTTCTCGTAATGTATTCATGTCAAGACAATATTACAATTATTTCAATAATTTGTTCTTATAGTGTTAAAAAATCAATATAATATTTTACAATACATAATTTATGTATAAATGGATAAAATAAAATTATACTTTATCAATTTTAAAAAGTTATTTTTTCTTCTCGTTTCCAATACATTTAGAACAAAACCATTTTCCTTTGGGCTTTGTAGTTAAATTGACACATTCAAAGTGGAACCATTCAATAGGGCACTAAAATAATAAAATTTCACAATTAAAAAAATCCTACGAACTAATGAAACAATAAAAATTAAGATTATTATTAATCCTTTAAT
>NW_020271679.1:831295-831393 GCF_002803265.2 Melanaphis sacchari | reverse complement strand
TTTTAATGCATTCACTTCGAACATGATAATGTTTATTTTTAAAACGTATGCAATAATTATCAATTCAATGATTTATATAGTCCAAAAAGTAATAATTT
>NW_020271679.1:782291-831285 GCF_002803265.2 Melanaphis sacchari | reverse complement strand
AAATTATTACTTTTTGGACTATATAAATCATTGAATTGATAATTATTGCATACGTTTTAAAAATAAACATTATCATGTTCGAAGTGAATGCATTAAAATAATATATTGAGCACATTCCGTATCAAGAAAGTAGGTAAATATTATATTATTATGTACTATTGTAGACATTCATAACATTTTATGAGTGAGGTTATGGGGTTTTGAGTTTATACATTATGAAAATATTATTACATATCTAAATATTGCAATTAATAAAGGTTATGTGTGCAATGAATTTGTGTTTGCGTAGTATTATGTACACAGGCACGTATACAAAATACATTTTCTGGTGACGGGGGACGGGGTTTACAAAATAGAGTAATACAAATTGTACCGCAACATAATAAAACAATTTCTTACTCTTTACTCATTATTTTTTAATGTGGCAATTTTTATGCTAAGTATCCAAATTGTATGTATGTAATTTGTTCGGAAGTAAGTTTATAAGAACAATTATAATAATCATAAATGAAACTTTAAATGTTATGAATAGAACAGACATTTATTTTATTAGTACCTATGCTCATAAAATTATCTATATATATTATACTATTAAGTACCCAGATAGAAGATAAAAATCAAACAATTTATATATAATACATTAAAAAAAATACAAATTAATGTATAAATTCCTATTTTTGTGGTAACTTAGCAAATCTATCGATAATTTTTACTACATTTAAATCAAAATTTCGGTATATGTTTAGTAGTGCCAATCCAGTAAGTTTAATTTCTCTCATATTGTTTCGTTAGTACGTTTTAAGTCTTCGTAGAGTTGAGAATGACCGTTTAGTAGTGGCAGTTGTAACAGGTAATGTAGCTAAAATGTACCTAACAGTATTGATTTAATAATATATAAATTAGCAATTTAATAGGAGTTTTTAGTCATCGATTGAGATATAAAATAAGATTATTAACAAAATGTGAGTTTTCTAGGTAAATAAAGGCTTATATCGCAATGTTCAGTTATCACTTCATTCCATTATATACTAGTATATAAACTTGTATTTCATACCTGCGACTAATATAAACAAAAGAAAATTCACCAATGGCTAATAATAAAAGTATTTTATAATAATAGGTGTTAAATTTGACTTTATTTTTAAAGAAATTATTTCAGGAGGGTTTGAACCGCCTCTGTATACGTGCTTGTATGTACATATGAAGTTATAACTTAAAACTATTGTTTGTAAGTCGTAACTGCACATATAAGTTGATGTACCTATGCCTTAGACATTTTGCATAAGACTGAAATGTGATAAATAAGTATAAAAATGTGTTGGTTAGTGTATGTTATCTCTAATAATTTTAGAAAACTTTGAATAATATGTCATATTTGTTTTTTCCGAAATCAAGTCGGTTCCACGATAATACATGAAATATTAATTAAATAACTATTAAAATATTTATATATATGCACATTTCATATCAGCATAGTAGGTAGATATTTTTTAGTAATATAAACATTTTTTATGTTACAAAATATTTATTTAAATTAAAATCCGTTCTCTAGTGATCATACATATTTCAGGGCAATACCATGAGCATTAGCTATATTTTCGGGGATAATTTTCCTACTATTTATCAGTCACTTCATTTAGGTACTCATGCCGAATGTTATGATAATCACGTGGAACACTTCAACAGGAACCACTGATATATTTTTGACTTAACAATTTTCATGTATTCGTAGTTAAAGTTTTCTACTATACTTTATACATCATTATTTACTATGTAAACCTATAAGTTATTATTTTTGTATTTTCGTTTATATTATTTATTATAACAATCAAGGTTTGTTTATATAATTTATTATTATAACAAAAGGTGAGCAAGTTGGTTCTATTATACAGTAGATATCTGTATAGGTCACTTAAAGGGACGTGTTCAATTTTAATTTAGTTTTATTGAATCACTGCTTACAAAATAATTCTAAGCGAAAACGGTTTGTCGACTGTCATCAGTGTAACTTGTATATTTTATTACTCAATGTATTCTATGATATTATTTATGTTTAATTATTTAATTTAAATACTATAGACATTAATATATATGTAATAAAGTTGGTTGAATTAGTTTTTGGCCAAAATATTGCACTTGAAAACGTCATTGTTTGTATAAAAATAGAATATTATACTATAAAATCTTGTGTACTCACAATAAAAAGCTAAAATTTCATTATTCCGTTATTTATTGTTATTTTGTTATTCTTTGTTCAAAAATATAATTTATCTAAATTTCTACTTAAAATATTAGACATAAAAAAAAAAAATCTAATGATATATATTTTTTTAAATTTTTTGATTACAACATGAACTATTTAGAAGAAAGGTTCTTTTAATTTTTAATCCTTAGCTATAAAAATTGAACTTTTAAAAGTATTTTTAAATACAAAATAATTTAGTACAAATTTTCGAGAAATTAATAAATTTTGTTAAAATTTAAACTTAAAATACTCATAAAAAATGAATGATACAAAAATATTTTAAATATATTTTAACTACTATTTTACAACTTATGAGTGTATTTAATTTTTAATTTTTTTAAAACAACAATTTTTTTTTTTAATCAAACAAAATTTTGATTTTACATATCTAATAATAGCTCAAAAACAATCAAAATAATTCTTAAAAATTTATCTTGTATGGAAAATGGTCTTGATTAAATTTAATGAAGTACCTATGATGAAAGTTCTTTTGTAATAAATGTTTTTGAAATAAGTATGACACTTAAATTGATTGACCATAAACACTTTGTCAAATATAATGATTCATTTATATAATTTTATTACTCAACGAAAATATTAGAACTTGTGATTGAATATTTCTAAGAATTTTTAAATTGATTATTGTTGATGTTTTCTAATTTTCTAGTACATAGTATAGTAATTTCTTCAAAACAATAAAATCTACAAATTATTACTTATAAAATACACTTTTTTTTATCAAATTTATTTATGTTAATGGTTTGTTTAATAGGTATTATTATTTTTTTTTGAGTTTATGGTTTATTTATTTTTGCGATTTTGGGTTTGTTTAGGTCATTTTTTGCGTCTATAGGATACAGCTCAAAAAAGTAGTTTGTCAAAATTGTCACCTCCCATAATAGTTATATGATTATTTGTGTACAAAATCGCTAACGCCTTGTTATTTAAATATTTTTTATCGATTGGAGCAGAACAGCTATATCAATGAATAATCACTGTTAAGCCTAAAGGATTATTCTATACCTATGCAACACACTTACCCGTTTATTAAAACTAAGTGGCTGTTGATATTTATATCTAATTCTTTTTAGTTAAAGAATAGTTGGTTAGCTATTCCTATTACACGAACCGGTCTTAAGGACCGGGTTGTTGAATTGATACAAATAAAGTTTTCTAAGTTATATTTTACAGGTACTAGAAACTTATGACCTGCGCTCATAAACTAACACAATAGAAACGATATTATAGCAAAGTATTACAATGTTTATTCATAAGACTAATATCAATGTAATTATACAATACACTATCACCTGAGTAACCCTGTTCTTGAGGGAAGTATTTTAAAGATTACAGGTGTTGTACGAGTTGAAGTGATTGAATAAATTATGATTTATCTATAAAGTAGGTTATTATACCTATAGTAAATCAAATTAAAAATGTTACTTAAATATATAAAGACTGCTGTTGTCTCTATTTCACGAACCAAACTCGACTGACTAGCTATATCAAAAATTATTTGTATATACTCGTACTCTACGTTTCCTGTGTTCTTCTGACCTAAGCAAAATCACAGAGTGCGGTATAAATGACGTGTTAGTAACATGTATATCGTTACACCTATTAGTAACAATATTGTTTGTAACAGTATTTGTTTTTTGTGTTGAACTAAATTTTTAATTACATATTAAACGACAACTTAATTACCAATCAACATTGTTCTCATTTATTTTCAGGGTTAAATATCCCTTGAAAGTTTACACACCTATATCAATACATACATACATACGATTCCCACACACTGCACCACTGGCACAATTTAATCGGCAACTCCGTTTATTTTCTGCTGAATACCGTATATAATAAGACACACATAAAATACGCTTAGATCGGTCAGAGTATCAAGTATGGTCGATGATTGAAAAATTGTTTTTTCGACAGGTGTGCATAATAATATTTTATGTAATAGCCTCGTTAAAAATACATACTCTTGATTCGCGATATTATTTTCTTTTTGATTTTAAAGTTCCCACCGATGTCCATAAAAATATCAAAGTTATACAAATGTGTTCAATTTTTTTCTCATAGACATTTAAAGTTTAATTTTTCACAAATTAAATATTTATCATTAACGAAAAATAACATTTTTTTTATTTTACTATATAATTAAAAAAATACTAACTGTGAGAACTATTTTTATGTATTTGACAATTGTAAATATTTCAGTAACAAAATATATTAATATATATAAGCTATCTCTATTTATTAGATATCTATATCAATACATTGAAAACTATGTTTCCATATTTATTTCATAAAGTGAAAGTACTCTATTCTATCATAAATTTCAGTGTATATTATGTAATAAAATATTTTAATAACTACAAGAAAAATAACTATTATACACAATATTCACTTTATTTTGTGGTATATAATTTTCCCAAGTAGTTTTCTGTGTCATTGTTAAATTTTAATATTATTGGGTGATCTTTCATCTGTATCAATGTGATTATTCCACTAACCATTAATACAATCATCTAAAAATAAACAAAAACAATTGAAAATAAGCATATATACTGTAACAGAACGAAAAAAAAAACGTAAATAGAGTACAAAATAGGATTTTAAGTTCTATTTATATAAAAATCGTCGACCTTACTACTTTCGTACTAAGTATATCTACCTAATATTTAAATTTTAAATACATTTCGTCAAAATACATGTATAATATATGGAAAAAATGAAAAAAATTTTAAAATGGGTAAGAACTAAGAAGTAATTGATTAAATACAAAATGTAAATTTAAAAAAAAAAAAATAAATTAAAAAAAAAAAACGAAATATGTAGGTAGTTCCAATGTTATATTGATTTAAATAAACCAAGTAGATACGTACGGATATAATGAGATTTAAATTGATATTGAAAAATCCACTTGCCGAAATTTGGTCCGAATCGCAAGCTGATATTTGATTCATAAACATTTTTATCTGAAAAATAAAACATTAACTATAATTTACGGAATGAAATAACCATAACGTTCGTAGTTTTCTATTGTAAAAATAGAAACTATTAATATAAAAAGTAAATATATTTTACTTGTCGTTTTATGTCCAAGTGTAAATTTGAAATTCGATATGACCTTAGACATGATATAATCTCCAATCTCTGTAAAAATAATTTATAAATTATCTCTTTTTTATTAGATCTAATTGGTTCGTTGTTGGGTTAAAAATAAGCGTTCTTAGCACTTAAAATAAAAGAGAGAAACGAAAAAAAGAAAAAACCTGATAATTGAATTTCCCACTCATTGTTTATGTTAGAATTTTCTATGATATGTAGTATAATTTAAAATATATTTTGACTCTTCCGAGTCACTTATAGACACACATTTTTTTTTTTATAAAATATAAATTATTTATACATACAGTTTTCGTTCAGATAAAGCTTGCATTTTAATATAAGATATCAAATACGATTTTATCATAGTTATTACAAATAATAAAGATACATAGACTGGATTTCTTTTTAAAAGCATTTTAAATTCAAGAATTGAATTTGAATTCCTCAAAATCACTAAAAAGTATATATTATTTTGAAACTTGGAGAAGAAAATTTAATTCGAGATTTTTCAATTATAGTTCTACTGAAAATAAAAGAATTTTGATATGTATATACAACATTTTTTGTTTTAAATTTTGACGAAATTAAATATTTAAACGATGAAAACGGGTTTTAATTATTCTTTTGTGTTGAAAAAACATCTACTAATAGGTATTATCATATTAGATGTAAATGCCAAATATATTAAAAACGATGGTAAAATTAATTTATATTAACTATACGGAAGAAAAAATTAAAAAATTGCAAACAAAAAAAACTAAAATCGTTAAGACTTTTTTCAAAACTATAACACAAAATTTTACCAGTTAATTAATTATTAATTTTGAATTGTTCTTTATGAGTACTCTTACGTTCCAACTCGTCAATTCATGCATCAACGCAAGAATGAAAACGTGATGTATAAAGTATAATATAGTATTTATTTTACATTTTCTTAAAATACAATATTAAAATATTAAGCTATAGGTGGTGAATAGTGTTACGACTTGACTCAGAACGTCTCAAATATCCATAACTGAGGTCACTGACCATGACCCTGGCACCACCAAGTAAAAATTTTTTTGTAAAAATAGTTTCAAAAATTAGTAACCAATTCGTAATAATTCGTAACCACAAATTTGGAATTTGTAACTCAAGTATAACTGCCCAAATTCAATTTTCTGTTTGACGGAGGGTCAGTTGACCCCAACACCCGAAACTTGGGAAAACGTCGTACACTGTCCAAAACGGTACAAGCGATAAGTAATGAATTGGTTACTAATTTTTGAAACTATTTTTACAAAAAATTTTTTACTTGGTGGTCAGTGACCCCCATAACTGCCTGCCGATCTCTTTCGAATAGCGATTGTCATGCCGGTGATGACTTTATTGTATAGGCGGATTTTGGAGACTCGTAATCTAATTTAATATTCAGGTTAACTCTCGTATCTTTATCCCTGGACAATGTGTTTCGATTTTTTCGAGAAGAGATGTGTAACAATACTGAACTGAAACGTCTGAAACAGTTTAATTATAACACCACAATGCTCATTATGCTCTTGACTCTAATCTCTACATGTTTGTGTTTTTAATTAACTCATTATTGCCATATCGTGTGAATTATAATAAGAATGTGTTGCAACAGTATTCAATTATATATATAATCATGATGATTATGTACCTAAATATAAATAAATAAACAGTAAAAACAAGTAATTCGATAAAATAATGCTTTCGATTATGAAAAAATTCTTCTCCTAAGCATTTTAAAACAAAAATGTTATTGATTTTTATTTGAAACAAAACAATTTGGCATTACCATGGGATATATTAAGTTAAATACTTTAAAAAAATCTTTGAATATTTTTAATTTCAATTTTATAACCAAAATTAATCTAGATTTAAGTATTTTAAACTGTGATTATTAAACATGATTACAAAATAAAAATAATTAAAGGTATATTTAACGAAAGTAATTTACTATGATGGTGAGTTGGGTGACTTTAGTTACCTGCTCATTTAAGAATGAAACAAAAACAATAATAGACATCAAAAACGTGAGAATTTGTATGTGAATCATCAATGGCATTATATTTTCCCAGCTATTTTTGGTTAAATGTATGCTGGCTAATGCTTCACTGTTGATAATAAAATAAAAACTGAGAAGCATATTGATAAAGTCGAATGTGAAGAAACTCAAAAGCAACGGACCGTAACCTAGAGTAAACATTTTTAACAATTCGCAGAGTTCAGAGTGTAACAGTCGCGTATTTTCCATGACATCCACTATTTCGTCGTGTGTCCATTTATCGAAAACGACAACTAAGTCAGCAGGAAGACATTTCCAAATATCGTTTAACGTCTGGAATCTGACATACAGGTTTTGAAGAAAGAAACATGCAGAGATCGTAACTACAAAATCGATTAAAAATGGGGGACTAAATAATATTTGGACAACTATAAATGATGCGATATATTGTACATTTTTAGGAAAAATATAGATTTGTACGGTTTTAAATACGACAAAGTACGCAAATAACGTAATAAAAATCAAATTCCATTTTTTTTTTGTCCATGAACGTTGTGTGATCGACAAATTTGTTAAAAGTGGTGTAATTTTTCGATCAAACTCAATAACGCCATTAATAAATCTGAAAAAAAAAATCATAAAAACAAATTAGGTAATTAATAATAATTTTACAGTTTAATCTGAATACACCATTTTAAAACAATGATTTTGCATAGTTTTTTATTAAGATTGTACAAATATGTAATTTCAACTTCTGATGCCGTAGCTGGTTACTCTTATTAAGTTTTATTTAAGTTTTAACCAGGAAATATTTAATATTATCAATTAATTATACACTATACGGCGTCCAAGAACTTACCAATTTCATCGTGTACTTATTACAATGCATAATTTAAATCATGAAATTGTAGTGATATTTATAGTAAATAATAACGTGTTCCATGTAAAAGTCGGGCTTCTATTATTATTATTATTATTATTATTGTTATTAATATGTATATTATTTTATTTTGTTTCGGTTTTACAAGCTGAGGCAACGTATCAATAACATTGTGTCCAACACTCTACCGCTTTGAGTCTTTTATAGTTTTATAATATATAGTATAATTAATATACTTATACCGTAATTTTTCATACATAGTTGTATAATATTGTTCTACATCAAATCTTAACTACAGTGTTTAATATACCTACACATATTATGAGCCCGCCTTTATTTAATCAACAAATTGCATTTACGTTACCTATTTTGTCGATACGAAAAAAAAGACTTAAATATGTATGAGACATGTAATAATTGTTTGACAATATTTTTGACGTATGGTCAGAAATTTAAATGCTGGGTTAACGTTATCACTAAGTTCCTTAATGAATCATATTAAATAAAATGAATTGTTTTTTATATAATACGTATAATTTATATGTTTATTCGCGAGGTCTGCACAAAAACATATTGTTTACCATTTATTAATAGTTAGATTAATTTCTCAATTATCACACTAATCAGATAAAATATTTGATTTGTGTTGTAGAATAAAACATTATTTTATTAAAGAAGTACAAGTAAAGGCTTTTAAATTGTTTGTGAAAAACGAGATGTAATATTTTTTAATAACTTTGGGAGATTTTCATTTGTATAGAAAAACAATGAGATAAAATAAGATTAATGACTATTTATAATAAATAGAAACTACGAAGTTTTTTAAAGTGGCATTTATTAGTAAGATAAGAACTAAGCTAAGATAAAAATCAAATTTGATAAACTGCAGAAGAATTAGATATGTTTATAGAAATAATTAGGAAATTCCATCAAGTTTTTTAGTGTCAGTAGTGTAGTACATGATAGGTATCTAACGTTAACATGTGTAAATAATTATTCAACTAAATAAATTGTATTCATTTTTTTGTTTTAAACTTTTCTGTGTTTTTATTGTAAGTAATTATTAATAAAAACACTCAATACCAATAAAGTTGGATTTTTATCACTGCATGCGAGTTCACATACTTTGTAGAATTAAACGAAACTTAATTTATTTTAATTAATATACTTATTATTAAGCTTGATATTAATCCTGATATAGTTGTGTAAAAGATTAAATAATTTAATGATGTTATTCGCAAAATTCTCAAAAGTCGAAAAGTTTCGTTTGAATATTAGTTGATTTCGAATTAGTATCAGCAAGTAAAATCTTTTACTTTAATATACAAGTATTTTATTATTGATTTTTTTCTAGAACCACTTCAAACTAAATTTTAAATTTGTTACTATTTTTTACGGTCTGAAGAAATATTATAGTTTACAGTTTACCTAAATCTATATAACATTCTCAATAAAAAATAGAACTTATTAATATAAATAATGAATACAATTAAAGCTAATTTTTAATTCAACTACAATGGATATTTTGATTAAGTTAGAATTACTTTCAACTTAATTATTTACAAATTTTAATAAATTCAATATGTAGTGAGTTACATAGAACTAAATTACTGTTAAAGTTGATTTTTTTTTTATTTTAAGTCGAAATATATAATTTATATCAGATAAGTATAATATATGATAAGAGACAAATGAGTACCTAAACAAAAAATTAAACATTGAATAAAGAAACCACTCAATTATGACACTTTAATAAGGTTAATATAAAACAAATAAATTTTAATTGAGTAATTTTTATTTTATAAAACTTAAAAATTCGAAACCTGTTTAAAAATTTTAGTTGAATACGTTGCTTTGTATTTTTAAACTTCAAAAAACTAATATCATGATGTTCGCCTTGTAGAAATACGTTAGTATATGCTATAATGGTTTATACTTATAGTTAGGTAACAATATTTAGATTTTCCGTTTGGTGTACTCTCAGAAACGTATATTTAAGTTTTACTTGAAAAAAAATCATAATTTCATCAACAATCAAATAAATAAATATTAACTCCTTGAGTAATTCACGTTCAGTTAAAATAAATAGTTAATAAATACATACTTAATTAACTGTATTGTTGATTGTCGGGCCGTGATAATAATAATCCAAAATTTAATAATATTTATTGATTGAACTATATAAATTTCTGGATTTGACCGAAAAAAATATATATAAGTGGAGATAATCAATACAATCATTCGTATTATTTCTAGATATGCATACAACGTTGAGTTCATATTATTCCGAACTAATAACCCAGCCGGTTCCATAGTATATGAAGTATCAATTAAACCTATACACTTGGAAAAAATTAAAATAGTTCTTAAGGTAAAATGAAAAACAGTCGTCATTTCGATAGAGTTTAATATCAAAACTGAAATTATAATACAAATAATAACAGTTCTTTTATGTTAGACATTGTTAGTAGTAATACAATTATGATGTCACTCGTATTCAACGACTGTAAAAACCAATAACAAATATCATTGCTTATTTATGTAATATTTACTCAATTAAAAATATTAATCATTGAATTGAAAGTTATTACAAACGGTCTTAATGAAAAAAAATTGCATATTCAATACCAACAAGATAAGTAAATAATATATGTAACTATAGACTTTTTATATTTCATAGCATTTCATGAATGAAATCATAAATAGAATTTTAAGTAAATACATAATGAAAATATTGTAATTAATAAAGGATATTATGTATAGAGTACACACTTATTCAGTTATAGTTTATGCCTATTATTTGTAACTATACGAATAAGTGGAAGTATACTTTTAACATTTTGCATAAGACTGATAAATAAGTATAAAAATATGTTTGTATAAAAAGTTCGTTCTAGAAAAAACAGCAAATGATAAGTTTTATTTGATTTTCCGGACTAAAGTCGGTTCCATGACATACGAAATATGAATTAAATCACTTGTTAATTATTATTTATTTTGTTTAATTTACTAGTAAATAAATAATAATATAACAGCGCTAATTTATAAGATGTATAGAATTTCAACTTTCATTATCTAGTTTTTAGGCACTCGTACTATGTATTAAAAAATATTGATCATGCTCAACATCATAGTTTTATCAAAATTAAATATTTTATTTCTCATTTTTTTTTAAAGACTACTATTATGTTAAAGTAATTAAAGATATCCAAAAGATGTTATTGTGGTGTAACTAATTTAATTTAAATATATATACCTATATTTAAGTATTAATTTGACAAATTAAAAAAATGTAAATTGAAAAAATATAAAATACAAATAAATATAATAATAAATCAAATTGAAAATATAATTTAATGTTAATCCATTGCAATATTTAAAGTATTTCTCTCTCCTTCGTATGAAATAATGAGTAATACAGTATAACATTTTCAATTATATTTCGTTGTTACATTTTGAAATTATGATGTAATATATCAATATTTTAATAACTGCGAGTAAAATAAACTAATTCATAATAATTAATATTTATGTTTTTTTTCTTTTGTGATTCATAACTTTGCCAAAAAGGATTTAGTGTCATTGTTAAATTTCAATATCATTGGATGATCTTTCATCTGTATTAATGTGATTATTCCACTAATCAATAATACAAGTACCTGTAAATAAACAAAAATATTAGAAACTAATAGATACCAAAAACGATTTAATCACTGGATTAAACACAAAATGATTAATCAAAAAGAAAGTAAAATATACAATTATAATATAATTGGTAAACAATTACTTACTATTGTGACGAGATTTAAATTGATATCGAAAAATCCAAATGCCGAAATTTGGTCTGAATTATAATCTGATATTTGATTCATAAACATTTTGATCTAAATAATGAAATATTATTAATTATGAAAAAAAATAAGTGTGTATCTTTCATCGTAGTTTTCTATAGCAGTGGTTTCCTATTGGAGGTCCGTGGACTCCTAGAGGTACGCGTATTAATGTAAGGAGGCCTGCGGTTGTGTAGTGATTGATCACTGGGCTGTGGGTGAGTTGCGGCCCGACTTGTCGTTTCCGGTGTTGATGATCGGTGAATTGCGGCCCGGTAATATTTTAGGTATAGGTTAGTTGCGGCCCGACAATATCTTAGCTACACATGAGTTTCAGCCGAGTAATTATCATTACCTAAGTTATATATACATAACTATAAATAAAAGATTCGCTATGTATATGGAAAGTTATATTTTTATATAATATAAATCAATGATTCCCAACCTTTTTTGTTACTACAGACCACTTTGAGAACTTTCGATACGTCACGGACCACCTCAATGAGAATCAATTTTTTTCACACATTTTAAAATTTAGATTATAAATAAATAAAAACAATGAAATTCCTTACAACAGTATTTAATGTTTATAATTGATAATGTTTTACTAAAACTTAAAATAATTAACAATTTAACGTAAATTAATATTCTAAAAAAATGTACATTATAATATTATATTTATTTAAGATTGTATTATCATTATATTATATTATTAATAAAATTTTTAATCTAAATTAATATATTAGTGGTATACATTTATACTTAAACTAAACTTAAAAATTTGTTATCTTTTATTAGATTTGATAAAACAACTAAAATAACTACGACAACACACGCATGTCGGCACAGTGACTTGTTAGTATACTAGCATATTATTATATTATATTATATTAATTATAATATTTGACATGATATTTATGTTGAGATCTTACAATTATACACCCACCTGGACTTGGCTATTAACCCATCTAATTCAGACATAAAGCAATTACTTCAAATAATCTTACATCCCACTGCCACGTATATATTACATATATTATTGTATGGCCGCAACTCGTACCTACGTTATTTTGGGACTGGGCCACAACTCATTAACACCGGATCACTTACACGAGACGTCACGTACAGGTAACGAAAGGTAAGTACGTTTTTAAATTAAAAATTTCCCGCGTCCCAGAAAACCCTCGATAAGGTTCTCTCTTAGGTATCACTGTTTATCTTAATTTAGTTTTAACGAATTACTTTAATTGCGCGTTCGAGAATGTTTGAGAAAACTACCATTATATCCGAATATTCTCGAACACTTATGTATCACTTAATATTTGATTGCGGTCATAATTATAAAAAACAAGTATTTAACAATAAACAGTAGTTATAGTAACAGAGAAAGTAATGAAAATTATAAACTTTATTAAATTACGGCCTCTAAAATCTAGACTTTTTAAAATCTTCCCCCAAAACACTGAAAATAACTAAATTTGGACAAAATATGTTGAAAATAACTCTTTTTGTAATTTTTCAACATTAAAAGTTATTTTGGAATATTCTTGTGAATGTCTATCACAATAGGTCAATAACGAAATATCTGAACAATTCTTGAACATGACCACAAGATTAAGAAAATATTTTCACCAATCTGACTCAAACAATACGTGGGTAAGAAATTAATTTTCCTATGATATCAAAAAATATAAAATTTCTCTAAACATGAGCAAGATGAATTAATTAATCTGGTAAATAGCGGATGATTGAAAATATTTTCAACGAAAAAAACTAATTAGTTTTTAATTTACTGTTCAAAATTATCAAAAGCAACTGGCCAAGAAAGCTTAAAAAAATATTTGATCCACTTTTACGCTATATGTTTAGATGTTAAAAAGCTTTTTCTATCTACTGTTACATGAAAAACAAATGTTTTAATATATTAAATAGGCACTGGGGCTGATTTAAAAATAAAAATATTGAGCGCGTAGCCAAATTTGGATAGGATTATGAACAAAAAAAAAATTTCACTCATTTTATAAATTTCGAAAATTAATGCAATAACTATTTTAAGTAACTTATAATTAAATTTTAAAAGGTAATTGCTATAATTTTTTACATAAAGTGAAGTATTAAATAAAATTAATCTCTTTAAATTGTATTTTTAGGAAAACCATGTAATCTTATATGTTATATTTATTACAAAAAGATACATATGTAAAATTAAAATAAATAAAAAAAAATTTTTTTTTCATGTTCAAATTTAAACAAAATTAAAAAGTAAGTATTTATAAAAAGAAGATTCCCGGACCAATTTAAACTTTAGCTAGAATTCAGTAGCTTCGAACTAATTGGGAATCACTATTTCTATAGAAAGAATTAAAAACTGTAATAATATAAAAAAATTAAAATTAGTTATTATACTTGTCGTTTTATATCCAAGTGTAAATTTGAAGTTCGGTACAATCGTAAGTATGATATAATCTTCATTCTCTGAAATAGTTTAAAAATATATGTTTTTTTTAAATACGTTTGTCCGTATTTAGTTTTGAAACATGAAACATTTAGCTTTACGTTTGTATAAATATTAAAACTGGATTGAAATTTCGTTTATTTCGTTCCATAGTTTTTTTTTGCATGCTCACCCTTATATTATCCTTAAGTTAAGTATTTATACAAATTTATATGTATATGTATAAAATAGTGATGCAACTAAAAATAATTTGGGTATCTAGACTCCACTCCCCTTCAAGGCTTAAACTGTATTTATAAAAATTGCATTTAATTTTAATTCTAAAAATTTAAAAACTCTTCATCTCGGAAGAACCCCCCCCCCCCCCCATCAAAAAATTCTAGTTATGCCATGTATAATTAAATGAGAATATTAAATTCCTACAGTCTAAAAATAGTTTTATCATTTATGATTATTAATTTTTTCATTATAGGATTACAGAGAGCAACTTAAACCTATATAAAAAACAGGCAGATAAATTACGTCTTCCAAAAAAAGATTAGTACTGGTCATATAAAAAAATAAAAATAAAATAAAAAACAAGTGATATACAGTAGAACCTCGATTATCCGAACATAAGTTGTTGAATAAACTCTCTATTCTTCGAATTGTGATTGGTGTATCTGAACATTAAAATTATTGACTGGTTTATGAATTTTATCATTATCTTAATTTATTATTAACGCACTACATAAATACATAAATGTGTATGAATATTTTGTAGATAATCTAGACGTGATGAGTTTATCTAAACAACCTTTTCATGCTCTACTCGTCAGTTCAGTTTCAAGTTTGATTTTATACATATTACGAGTGTCGAGAATCTATAATGTATATTAAATGTAATGTTCTCACGATAAAAAAAAAAAAAATGGAAATTCTTACAATTATTGAAAAATAAAAATGGATAATTTGTCAAAAAAATAACATAAGTATAAGTTCTTATGGATTTCTAAGTTATGTAGTTCAAATATAATAATAAAACTTGTATGTTTTTCTTTTCATGTTATGTATGTTTATTGTAATATTAAATATACGAGAATATATTAAGATTGTACACATGTATATTATATATATATATATATGTATTTATTAAAACAATTTATCCGAATTTAGTGCGGTCTCAATTATTTTGGACAATCGATGTTTTGCTGTATAAATATATATATTAATTTGAAAAGACAGGAAATAAAAATTAGAAAAATAATGGAAAATATAAAAAAATAGATATTTAAGAGTAAAAAAAAAAAAATTACAAAAAAAATAAAATAAATTTAGTCTGTGTTTAGGAGTTTATAATACACATTTTTACCAGTTACTTAACTTCTAGTTTTTAATAATAAATAAAATCAACCGCAAAAACCAATAATTTCAACAATATTAAAATTACCTGGTGAGATTATATTGCTAGTCCTAAGTCTAAAAAATAAAGGACTAAATTATGCAAATATACATTAATTTTGTAAAAATATTTTTATTTGTAATTTACGTATGAATAAAAGATTATTGCAAATAATACGTAATTCACAGCGAAAATGATTACACTATTTACAATAAAATTAAATAAATTAATATATATATCTACTTAACAATAGATTAACGTGTAGAAATTTAACTACAAAATAATAAATAAGCTATTAAACATTTATTGTATAAGTATATTTATTATTTCATGTATTTCAAAAAAAGCCTCACTTCGAAACAGTAAAATGATGATGCTTTAAAAATATTTATGCGTTAAACAAAATTTCGAAATATTAATATAATTTGTTATTTTAATTAATTTACTACTAAGGATACTAGTCAAACAATCTAAAATAAAATACGTAAAATTAAAGTAGTATTAAATCCACATTTTTAGTAGGTTTTTTAAACACAAATGATATTAAACATAGGTACCTAAACAATATTCATGTTTTATCTTTATTATTATAATATTTAATCTCTCACAAAATGTATTTCTTTATACTCATATTACCGTATATTCGTAACAAGTACTAAGATACTACTAAGTAAATAAATAAATAAAAGAAAAGAAATCGTTCATTAATATATGCTTTCAGTTTTGAAAAAAATCATTTGTCAAGCGATTTCAAATATGAGTATAACTAGGTTATTCTTTGGAAAAAGTTAGTTTTATTACATGATATTAGTTAAATGGCTATTAATAAATATTTAAAATATTTTATAGTTTCAATATTCTAAGACTAAATCTAAAATAGAATCTAAGTATTTTAAACTATTCTTTTTAAAAATGTGTATAAAATTAAAATCAGTAAATGAATAAAGATATAGTTAACGAAAATATATAAGAGTGAGCGGGTTGAATACATCTTTAAATTACCTTCTCGTTTATGAATGAAACAAAAACGATAATAAACATCAAAAACGTAACCATTTGCACGTGGATTATGAGTGATATTATCTGTTCCCAAGTTGATGAATGTGAGGTAGATAATAATTCATTGTTGACGATGAAATAAACACTGAGGAACAAATTAATAAGGTTGGACAAGAAGAGACCTAAAAGCATTAGACCGTAACCTCGAGTAAATGTTTTCAGCAATTCACAAAGTTCGAAGTGTAACAGCCGCGTTTTTTTCCATAAAGTTCACTATTTCGACGTGTGTCCATTGGCGGGAAACGTCAACTAAGTCGGCGGGAAGACATTTCCAAAAATCGTTTAATGTTTGAAACCTGACGTACAAGCTTTGAAGAAAGAAACAAGAAGAGATCGTAACTACATAATCAATAAAAAATGGTAGAGTAAACAATACATAGTATATCAATAACGATACAGCGTTTTCTATTTTAATGGATAAAAAATAAAAATACAATGTTTTAAATCCAAGAAAGTACGCGAATAACGAAATAAAAATTGTATCCCATTGTCTTTTTTTCCATGAACGTTGTGGGATTAACAAATTTGTTGAAAGTGGCGTAATTTTTCGATCGAACTCGATTATGCCGTTAATAAATCTGAAAAGAAATATAATGAAAACTAATAAATGTTATCAATTATATAACGATAAAACGATGTTCTTCACGCGCGTTTATATCTAACTGATATAAATGTGTTATATTTCTGGTTAATGGTTAATACCTATTATAAAATGCTAGTTCATAAATTAAATTCTACCTCTATGATAATTGATAATAATATTAAACCATTTAAACCTCATATGATTTAGTATTTATGTTTTGAGATTTCAAAAAATTTATCAGGAAAAATGTTTCAGTCTTAAGTTGTGACGGTAATTTCTGGTAGAAAATTAAATCTAGATATTAAATGAGATGTCTCTGCTAACATTTATAAATTAAATAATCCGAAAAAAATAAAACTCAATTACGGTAAAACATGAATATTCTACGGTATGGGTTATTGACATCGTTAATTTTGTTTTTGTTAAAATTCAAAATACCTATTATATTAATTCTAAATAGGTACTAGAAGATTATACTTCTATCATGTCAATATCGTTGTGCGGTGGACTATAAAATTTTTTAAGTGGATGCTATTTGATGTATCGATGTGACAAGTTTTGTCAGCTGAGTGTTAACTCAACATTAATAGATCATAATATTACAATAAAATAAATTCGAGAGTAAACAATTTTGTAATATGAAACGTATAAATGTTTATACAAATAATATGTAAGTACATAATATATTGTCTGTTGTAGTATTGTGTCAATAACGTATTGAGAGTGACATTTTCATGGGTTACTATTTTGTTTATTTTAGATTCTGAGTGTAGCGATTACGAGTAATATATTGATTTTACAATGATATGTGTGTGTGTGTTTCTTTTATTTTTAAAGACTTTTGGAGCAATAAAAATGATTTGATTTTTAAAAACGGAAGTAGTTTTTGGTATAAAAATAGAACTAGTTAGTTTGGAGGTCAAAAGCAAAAAATTTCTTAAATACATTTTATAGTCGGAAAATACAAAAAAAAAAAAAAATTAAAAAATTAAAGAATAACGGAAAATTTTTACGCATGTCAAATTTTTGATAAAATCGATTTTGTTTTTTTGGTGCACTCAAATTTTCACTAAATATTTATATTATCGTTTTTTAATTACGATAAAATGTTCTTAATGTTTCGATTACTTTTGAGTTATTTATAGAAATTAATTTTTTTTTTTTTCATTTTAAATACAAATTAATTCCAATTTTGTATTAGAAACTACTCTTATTTTTGAAAATCAAAGCTTTTTATTGACAACTCATCGTGTACTCGTCCTCAAAAAAAAGTTACGATAAAATAAACACATCATAATAAATTTATAATACTTTTAACATAGTACTTTGTTAATTTAAATATTTTTGATTTAATGCAAATTAATGTGTATTACATTTAATGTTTAAAAATTTGTTTCGAATTTAAATAGGTACTGGTAAATTAATTTAAAATAACTAATAAAAATATAAAACATAATAAATAAATACCTTATAATATTTATTGTTGATAGTCTGGCAGCAATAATGATGATCCAAAGTTTAATACTGTTTATAATTTGAAGTATATGAAATTTTGGATTGAACTGATGAAAATATATATAAGTGCATAACAACAACACAATCATCCGTGTTATTTCTAGTATTACATGCAACATTGAATTTATATTTTGAACCAATAATCCAGTCGATTCCACGGTATACGATATATCAATTAAACCTATACACTTTGACAAAATTAAAATAGGTCTAAATATTTTGTGAAAAACAGTCGTCATTTCGATAAAGTTTATTTCCAGAACTGAAATTAAAATATGAATAATAGTTCCTTGATAGTAATGAAATTATAATGACACTCGAATAAAACGGAAGTAAAAAACAATGACAAGCATCATTATTTGTTCATATATTATTACTCATTGGAAAATATTAACACATAATTGAAAAGTTATTACCATAAGGCAAAAATATTTTCGTTAGACTTGAAATTAATTTTTATAATTTTATTTTTCGTGATATTCATGATAAAGAATTGATAATTGCAAATAACTAAAAATTAAATCATATTATTTTATATAGTAAGAATAAATTAGATTTAAACATATGCACACAAGACGATTAAGGAATTTGTAAATATTTAACAGTTTATATAGAACAATATTCATTAAAACTCGGTTAGGTAAAGGTTTTAAAGTATAAAATTCAAACCATTTTATATTATCTTGTATTTTTATTTTTTTTATTTACTTGTTATATAATATATTACATAAATAGTAATATAGTGACAATACTTAAAAAAATAATCTACCATTTTTTCAATTTGTTGTAGTATGTTTTGCAAATTCTTTACCTTTATTTTTAATTTATTTATTCTAAATATATTGATTGAAAACTGAAAGATATTGTTGTAATTGAGAATGACTAATACTTAATTAACACTTAAAAATTGGCTTGAAATCTAAAAATATAGATAAAGAACAAAAAAAAAAAAAAAGAAAAGAAAATAAAGAATTGCATAAAAAAATGCATCATAAGAAATCCAACATTAATTAATTTACCATGAATTGGTGTCGAACTTTGCTGTTTGTCGGTTGCAGACAATGAAAATGAATCACAGAAGTTTAATTTTCAAAATGTAGAACATTATTAAAACTACCTATACTTCTAATATTATAGAATATACTTTAATTATTAATAAGTTTTTTTTTTATTATATTTGAACTAATATCGACTTTTGAAATACCTCCTTACAATAGGTTCTTCAGAAATTTTGGTAGATTCTACAAAAAAATAAAATAATATTTAAATTGTATTCTATTTTTATGCATATTTTTTGGTAAAAAGCTATGTACATTTTTCATACACATGATATTAATAATAAAAATAAAATACATATTATAAACAATATTGTCTATACAAAATGATGGTTTTTGTTATACTCATTGTGAGTTTTCTTTAGGAGTATTGGAAGTATTTACAAAAGTATAACCAAATTTAATATTCACTTATAATTACTATTTTTTTGTTTGTATTAAAACAACTGGATTGAAAATATCTAGAGCAAATTCTTAAATATTGTATTTTTGAAAAATCATCAATAATATGATTCGGCTAATATTTCTCAATTCAGTCATTACATCCTATTTTCATTTTAAAAATTCATTTAGATTTTGAAATCAACATATCTATGAAAATAAATTTAAATGTACTATATGTAATTATTTAAAGAAAATATAAAAACCAATTTTTTACAAAATAGTTTATTTTGTATTGTGTTTATTATGTGGTGTTTATATTAATACATACTTAAACAAACCTAAAAATTACTCAATCCATCAAAAAATTATTTTCATGTCAAAATTTGTTGGAAATCTATAAAACTATCATTGTTAAACAATATAATAATTCATTTTGATCTTGAATAGTTTGTGCAAGTCTTAATGGCACAATTTTAATTGTTTCTGATACTTGAACCAGTTGTAAAATTTTATTTTAAATAAATAAAAACATACATAAAAATGTAGCACATAATTTATTTAGATAAAAACAAATCGTGTGTAAATTGTATGATAATTTAAAATGTATAATTGTTATGAGTACATAGATATTATACAATGCCTACTTTTCGTTGGTTCGAAATAAGTTCAAAGTCAATGATACTTTTTAAATGCTTGTTTATTAGTTTAATTTAGGTATACAGGAGTATAATATATGATAGCGTGTGGTGTAAGGGTGTTTTGGACTCAACGGCTTTGATACAACTGACTATTCTGTGCTGGAGGCTTCTTTATAATATAGCATCTCTATTCCTCTTCTCCTAAATCTGAGGTTCATAACTTGGTCACGGCCTCATTGTTTCGTTTTTTTGGAAGTTGTTGTTTACGCAGATGCATTTTGTATAAACCTGTATGATTACAAATTTTACAATGCCTTATCATCATATAGGTACGCGTTGTATAGGAAAAATTCAGTTATTCGTACATTAGAGCTTATAGTACTAATGGTTTTGATAATAAATTTGCACATCACGATTCGTAGTTATTGTGAAACAATATATTTCTTGATCACAGTGGTCAGGGTAACTCAAAATTGTTTTGATTTGGACGGCTCCTTAATTTTTTTTATTGGCTATAATATACCAATAAATTCATGCATATGTATATTGCTAAAATTTTAAGCTACCTGGAGTTCCAGAAAGTTCTATGGTACAGTATAATAATAAACACATTACAAATCATATTGTTATTGGTTACAAAGTTGTAACTAGCCTCCCCGGAATAGAATGTCAACATCAAGTAAACCGTTCAGACAAATATAAGCAAATCGATCAGCTGTTTGAGTGTCGCTTCTATTATGTTTTATATTATTACAAATGTTTTAAATGAAATATATTTCTAGTTCATAGAAATTACTTTTATCAAAATAATTTGACATATACATTCTATATCGGCGGGGTAGATAAATAATGTGTAGCTATTGACTTTGGCATTTCATAACATGTCAAAAGTGGAATTAAACAAAGAGTTACCTAAATAAATACATCATTACTAATTTATTATTATGATTAAAACAATATAATCATAATAAAAGGTCATTTATGTGCAAATATGCGTTTGCGTTGTGTTTTTAATGAAGTTTATTTATATGTATAATAGGTTGAAGTGTACCTTTAAAAATGATAAAGAAGTTTAATAATATACTGGGCGAGACAATTGTCACACAGAGGATTATATTAGAACCTATAACCTATAGTAAGCGATATTTATGATAACTGCTTTATTCTTTTATAATACTATATTAGCATGCGCCTATATGTACCTTAATTATAACATATTATAAGAGAAATAGAAGTAAAATAAGTTTTTCGAAATAATTAGGTATACAAAAATATTCAACTATTATTGTTTATTTATCGTTGAATTCAAATTTAATACATCCAATACTATAATGATCTGCTCAATGACAAGATAATATACTCTATACAAATTATACACATAACCTAAACCATAAGGTACTACAGAGCAAAATAATTTCCCTTAATTTTTTTTTTTATAATGAATGACACCATTAAATATCACGAAATATAATAAAAATATGCATTTTGTGCCTATTGAGAATTGATATAAATGAACGGTAAAATAAGCTCCAAAAGCTTCCTTTTTTTTTTTTTAAAATAAAATTACGATTTTATTTTAAATTTATTGTAATACAAATTCAAGTTATATTAATTAATTAATTTATAATTGTTTATCTAATTAAAATTTTGAAAAATATTATGGAAATTATTTAAAGTACCTTGATTGCAAAAAAATAAATAAATATATAGTATATTATAATAATTGGGCAGAAAAAATTTTGTATTCATCTTTTTTTCTGTAACTTAATTGATAGTTTTTCTTAAAAAATTATTTTTATTTCTTTGAATTGTAAGTAAATATAAAAACGTAAACTTTTTATCAAAGTTACAAAATAGTGCTATATACCATACAAATAAAATATGACCATAGAATTGTAAAATTTGTGTTTATATATAATATATCTATAGATTAAGCTATGGTTTAAACTACTAAAGTAAGATCAAAATCATTTATCTATACGAATAACTCGAACAACTGAACAAATGAACAATTATAGACAGCGACTTGTATAAATCCAGATAAGTGATTTAGGATAAGTAATTCTATAAAAATTTATTGTAGTAAACAATCAATTGGTTTTTATGATATCTATTGCCGTTTGGTTATAAAATGATGATATTATGTAGGTTGATTGTCATGTAATGAGATAAGTACGATTAATTGAAATAGGAAGTATATTAAATATAAATATTATCGATGATTTTTATTTTATTTTCAATGATAACGATTTGTTTAAATGTTTAATTGGTGGATCTTTGAACCATTAATAACATCATGAGAATGTCATTGCTACAAATGCATAGTCAGCAGAAAACAGAAAAAAAAATAATCAAAATAAAAACTGTAAATCGCTGAACGAATTGAAAAATGTCGTCGAGGCTGAGAATTTGTATAGTTAGTCAGTTAGTCGATGTAGGTGGTAACTATTGGGTCAGAGTTCAGTGGGTCGACTTTATAAGCTTAAAATAATGAAAAAAGTTTGAATATTTTACTTACCTCATTGGTTAGCCTTTAAATAGTTTATTACGCTTATTTGATGAATGAATCAGCGGGAAAGCCTTGTTGAGTGGGTGCGGTTTGGTGGACACTCTTCATACATTGTAATCCCAGTACACGAACACAAATGTGAACATTTTTATTTTGAAACTGAAGAAAACGCCATCAAACACCATTCCGTGATTTTATATTTTTAAAAATCAACAGATGTGTGTGATCGTTCATTATGACACTAAACAGTATTTTTATCAACAGTATGGCTGCGCACTATTGGTGAACGTGATGAGAAACACACATTATATTAAACGCATCTTGCGAGTTGCTGTCGAAATGACGATGTAGCGCTTACTGATTTTTACTCTATTTACAAAAATATTTTATTATTACTGGTTTATTTTTTCAACTTAACGGATCATTTGCTATCTAGTTATTTTATTATCTGTAAAATGTTAGCGAGAAACTGTTTGAAGAATTCACTAATGATGGTATTATATATAAGTAAGTATAGATATATTTGTTTACGAAAAATCTAAAACGAAATTATCTACTCACTTGATACGCAGTTTCAATTTTTTTATTTTACAGCTTACTACCTGGTAACTATGAATATTTTAGCATGGGCATCAATGCCTGTAAAAGTTGTATTGAACGTACTGCATTTTAAGATGATATATAATACCTGTAAGTATACCTATTATGATAAATCCATTTTATGTATATAATGGGAAATATAACGTTCAAAAAGCATACATTTTTCTCTGTTATTTTTAACATTAGAGTAAATTAATTTACTATCTTGTTTAAGAAAAATAATATTAAATAGAGTTTATTAAAAATACTTTTGATAATATTTTTATTTTATTTTTAAAAGCAAATTATGAGTATTTTATAAATAATAATAATAATAATAAAAAAAAAAAAATTGACGAGAAAGTAGGTATAATCATTTTTCTTAACAGTAGGTGACGAGTATGCATACCTCATCATTGAGTAAGTCACTGTAATAGTGTAATACATACATTAAATTTAAATTAATTGATAAATCTATTACAATAAACAATGATATTATGACAATTAAAGATCTATTAGCTTATTATATTTTAAGATGGTTGTTCAGTTTAAATATATTTAACAAGGAAATTATTAATTATTAATTATTAATTAGATTGATTTTATATAGAGCTGAGCGCCTCGATACAGAGATGGCAGCCATACATTGTGTCGATTTTGATTGATCGAACGGATCATCCATTCGACCACCATTAGTTAGATAAACTAAATTATGATAACACGATTTAATGTTGTTTTACATAATATTTATAGTTTATTGTAATTTCCAATCGTTTTATCAAATGTCATTATCTTTTTAGACAGCATTTTAACACCTACTGATCAGAATATTTTTAAATCATATATTATTCAAGTAAATTAAATAATATATACCTATTACTTGTACAGTGTACATACTATATACATAATATTATATAAGTATCTATATCTGAATGCTACAATGTGCATTTGCTTAATACTTAATACTTTATCTACTTCATCTATGTGGCTATGTACGATTTACCTGTATGTCTATCTGAGTATTAAACATTGGTAACTAATGTGTTATCGAGATACGACAACACCTGCTATTTCAGTGTGGTATGATTTGACTATTTGAGTCAGTTCGAGTGTGTCTTTTAATACTGTAATTAATTTCTTACGCTCAATGATATAGTTTTGAATAATATACTCTTGGGTGACATATTATGGTAAATTATTAACTGAATGTATTGTTAAGATTGTGTCACTCGGTAAATAATGATTAAAATTATTATTTTACTAGAAATCTTGAAAATTAGTGTTTTGTTTTGTATTCAAAACACTTTAATACTTAACATTTTTTTTACAGTATTTTACATAAACTGCATTTCTTCTCTTTTAGATCTTATGATAATGGTCAAAGAACAGCTGTCTTATTTATGTTATATTATCAACCGACCTGTGACAGTGTGATTATTTTCGTGTTTCATCATCAATTGCCGGTCCATTTATAATAATAATATATATAATATGTGTTTAATAAATATATTTTTATTTACATTAAACTATAAAACGCTACATTGTTGGTACCTAATATCATTAAAATCTTTTATTAATAATATTAAATTATTATTTTATAAACTCACGTCCAAAGTCTTTTAATTGATTTTCAATCGTTGAAGGAAAAACTAGACTTACACATTAATTATCATGATTTTTTTTTTTTATATTTCTTGCTGTTTTTTACGGTTCGTCACTTATTGATCGGTTATTAGCGACAAATTTGGCATTACTTATTTACTCGTGTACTGAGTTATAGGTATGTTGATAATATTATACCATTTACGTATTTTATAGCCGATGCATTATATATTTTCAATTATACTCGTACACGGTACCTACTATATATACCTACGACCGCATACTCGAGTATTCACTTTTATACTTATAAGTTATAACTTATACATTAAGCAATGTTATAAAATATGTGAGAGTAAGTATTCGCTATATTCCTCTGTATACTCACCATAACAACACTGCAGCTGTCATTTGTCGAAAACCATAAGATCGCGTGGTGTTTATGGAAATATAATTTGATTTCACAAGACACGGCTAAAAGCATTTTATAAAGAATATAAATAAAATATTTTTCGAACATCAATAATAGTTAATATATTATTTTACAGTTTAATAGCAATGCCATGATGCGTAATCCGTCTTATATATTTTGCATTATTTATTAATAATCGTCTATTATATCTGCAGATATTTATAAATTATAAATTTTAATTTTCAACAAACACAAATAAGACGTTTCATTTGAATGTATACCTAAAAATAATACAACACGTAATAATTATTGTACATTCAAAGATATCTCGTTTTTTATTTTCACAACATTTCAACATTAATATTATATTCTTTGAATCACATTATCGTTCATTTTTTTAAATACGAAATAGTAAAATCTTTTTTTTTTCATTCAAAAGATAGAACTGTTATAATATTTATAGTTTATAGCAGTATAAATAATTTGTTCCGAAATAATTAAACAGAGGTAAAGGTACATATATAAGAATCCATAATAGTTACATAGTCTGTAATGGTTTATAATTATTATATAATAATGATAAAATTATAATAAAAATTATAATTTAGCTGTAAAAATTAAAAAAAAAAAAAAAAAAAAAAAAAAAGAAAACATACATAAAACTTAATAGACACTTAGTAAAATGTTGTAAAGTGTATTTAAAACACCTTTTATTTTATTTATTTATTAACTAACAATGAAGTGTATTTCGACTAACAAACAAAAATTTAAATAATAACAACAATAATAATAAGTTAACATTACATTTGCCTATGTTATATTGAAAATGAAAACGAATTAGATTTAGTTTAATCGGACGAATTTTAATAGTTAACAACAATTAGGGAATAACAAGATAAAAAAAGTTTAAAATTTCATACATGACAAAAATTACACAACTATTATAATAGCAAATAATTTATAGGTAGTTATAATACTTGTAATTGTTATAATATAGTAATAATATAATATCCAACAGAAGTATAACTACAATTATTATTACTGTTCTTAATCAATTACAATCAACAAAAAAAAAAAAAAAAATGCATAACTTAAGATAATTTTAAATATTATTACTTGGTGGAATATTAATAAAATGTACTTGTCCGATACAATGATAATATAAGTATAATGTAAAATAGATTATATGTAGATTTTTTTCCAAGTGAATATTAATGAATAAGTGTAGTTGTGAAAGTTAAGTATCCTATTCCTATTGATTTACTTTTAAATATAATTATAAATATTATTATCTTTTTCTCGGCGTTCAATATTATTAATAAAAAAAACGACTCATTATAATGATATTTGGGTTTCATAATTTCGATAATTATTAGATATAACTATAGGTTCTATAATGTAGGACCCAACATAATCAAAAAATGTCATATCATGCTCATTATACCATATGCATGTACTTAGGTACATGCACGTATATACGAACAAATAATATATATATATATATATACATGTTTATTATCTTGGAATCTGCGTGTTAATATGTTGATTAGCCAATAAAATGGAAAAATATTCATTAAATTTTAATTTTTCAACATTAATTTTATACCGGTAATATAATATATATATATATATTATATATTAATGTAAAGCGTGAATGGGCATAAATTAATACATTTATACAGATACTTAATACTGAATCGATAGCCGATAGATAACTTATCGTGTAATGACATCATGAAATATTATTATTATTATTATATAAGATACAACAGAATTTTAATATTATCGTTGTAATAATAAGTAGGTACACATTAAATATTATTTAAACCGAATATAAGCTAAAAAAAAGTTTTAAAATATGTATCCCAAAAAGTGCACGAAATACTGTGACGAATAAAATCGTTTATTTTTGTGATTGCTATTTTCTAACGCGTTGCGATAATGTGTAGTAATCGAATATTTATTTAATATTATATAACAATAATAGCAATATTAGTTTGTATATATTAAAATAATAAAAGAAAAAAATCGATCGCACACTTTTTGGTTTCAACTACGTAAAAATTATATTATTTTTTTTTCTAGTAGGTATACATACGTAAATGGAAGATAACAGTGTGAAAAACGAATAGGATGATCATCTATATTAATTATTATTATATAGGTAATTTTCTCATCGCTTAAGTATGTACAATATGTCTAATATTGCTTACATCAAAGAGTAAATAAATTAAATTTTCGAAAGATAATAAGTAACAATTGAAAATTATATAGGTTACAGTTATACAAGCGGTGATATTGTTTAAAAATGATTTGTAAATAGTAAAATAATACCAAAGAAAACATCATATTAATGGCCGACAAATCTCTACATCTAAGACCTACAAGCACAATAAGGTATCTATGGAACAAAACTGGTAAAAAATATTTTGAAATTTAATTTTGATACCAAAAATTGTACCCGTATCGAATACTGACAATTTAAACGCGTAATAAATCTCAGTCTTTTGACCTCAACAATTTCCTATTACGATAAGCTCCCAAACCGGATTTTTCTTAGAATTTTCTGGTAGTACTTTGATCACGTCGACATTTGCGGTCCAAATTTGTTATGTTATTCTTCTATCTTCCTGAAAGCAAAATTGTTTGTTTTTCAATCGTATTTTGATTTATTATATTTAAAGTCTTAATTCCATTAAAACAATATTTCCACCAAGTAACAATACGAAATTGTCTACTGTTAATTTTTATTATACATTATTATACATGTTACAGTATTAAATTGTGTTTCAAAGTGTTTCTAAACGATAACAATTAACTGCTCGTATATAATAATATGTAGTTACACAATCCACTCCTATCGAGAGTAATCATAATATATCATTATTACACGCATTATAATATTATTATGCACTATATTATATTATTATAGATATAATATAGGTACGCGAAAATTCTAAGTCATTGTATTATATATTATTTAACAATTTATATCATAACACATATACCTAGTAACATATTTTATTACAACAGTAACACGTAACGCGGTTCAGTATAATATAATATATATATATATATATATGATATATTTTTAACCGCTTTTAAATTTGTTGTGATATCAAATCGAACAACGCAAATGTTAACAATATGGTAACAATAACCACAATTATATATAATTAAAAAAAAAAAAAAAAATAATAACAAATTCATAAGAGTAAAATATGGAATTGGATGGATATGTAGTACATTTTAAGTATAAGTAAATTATTATTATTATTTCAATCACATATTTTATATTACGAGTATACTAGTAGGTAAGTATATTTTTTTCGCGATAAACGCGTCGAAATTTAATGAAATAACACACAAAACAGACGCATCTTCAGATGTGCGAGAAAAACTAATTTTAAACATTTGATATGACGAAACACCACTAAACGAAAAACTGTCATCGATGATAATATTAACAATATTATCATGATGAACAGCGCTAGAGATATACAATGTACACGATTACATACGTTATGGCGGAATGTAATATAGAACACTGTTTTGTCGGGATTCGCTAAATGTCCAACCTATTTGCAAAGGTCTGCTGAGAAAGTAGATACATATTACCTATGTAATTATATTATAGTCTTTAAGAATTGTGTACGGTTTTATTCAAAACAAAGCGTTTGTCGCCTGCATTGAGTTATGTTTTAAATTAATTCTAACACGAAATATATCTAATTAAGTTGAGTCTATATTATGTTCTCTGATTTTTATTTCGTGTTATTTATTAGTGTTAAGTGGAATAGTATTCGAAAATATGAAACACAATAGGTACGTGGTTTGTGACTAACGAAATTAATTCAAGTTATTAAATTATATTTTTATCCGTAGCTAATTGATATAATTATTTTAATATACGTAATACAACTATTCTAGAGTGATGTAAAACAGCGTGATTCTTTTGGCGTTTTCACTAATTTCTGGCGAGTTAGATAGGCATAATACTATAAAAGGTATGTATTGTCCCGTCAAAAATCAACGGATTTTCACCTACCATTTCGAGTTGTGAATCACCCTGTAGAACGTTTCATTACTACCATATTATGATATTATAATATAACGTAATTTTTACACCGACAAACACACTGCAGTGTAGATTAATATAGTATATATTCGATTAAAATAATGACACACAATAAAGGTCTTAAAATTACAGTCTTATTAAATTACTCTAGTTTTGAGAAAATTAACTTTCCGAATTTATCAACAATCGGATTCAGGAATATTATACTGTAAATAGTTTTTCGATGAACATATTTATGTGTATTTGAAAAATAATCGACTTTTATATTCGAAGTAAATCTTAAAGTATATTAAAGTAAAAAATATATTCTTAAACAACTAAACAAATCTCACGGAAACATCATAGACGTAAATTATTATTGTATTTTTCCTACCGCATCAATCATTAACAAATACAAATAACTACGTATTTATTGTATATAAATGTATTTGTTTAAATTCGAAATTATTTCAACGATACACTTATTCAACCTCAAATCTTAATAATAATTACAACACACTAGAATCATTATTAAACGTTGTTAATAGTGCTTGAATCGAGTGAGGTGCGATGGGACGAAGTCCCTCTTCTGTTAAAAAAATATCGATTGTGTAGGTACTTCATCTAATACTATGATCCAACCAATGGACATTTAAATATTCAGGTATGCACATTTTTTTCACTCTTTCACACTCCCCTAGTGATTTTTTTCCCAATTTAAGCCTAGTATATAAAGGGTCATATGAAAAATCTATATGAATTCATTCACCGTCATCTATGCAGGTGATTTATAAATTTTATTCGTACACGACGTCAATCATATACCACATAATATTACATTATATAATGTAAGCGACACATATTTTTTTTTTAATTTTGAGCACAATACTGCAGTATTTAAATGGTGGCAATATTTTATCATTATGTATACTGTCATGTGGTTTAATCCCGGATTTAAGTGTATTGTACAATCTGGCACATGTGTGCAGGAATTGAGTTCGTTTATTAGTTATCGCTATTACAGTACTGAATTTTTACCCAGAATTATTTAAAATGTAGTAGTACGTTTCACTGGATTATCCATTACGTAATTTTTGTTTAAAGTGAAATTTTAATTATTAAAGCGCCTTTTATGATTATTATTTTATGTTATACAAGGAATCGTACCTACGTATAATTTTGAACATACCATTGAACACAGTTAATTATTACCGTATAAACGTTTAACATAATATAATTAATAAATAAATCGTTTTTACGTGAACACAAAATTAATATAAACAATGACAAAATATTCAGGAATGTTTATTTCCTTAAAATTCGATAATAGTAGATATGACATCATGTTATCCAACAAAAATTTCTAAAGTTAAGATACGACTATATTTAGTACAAGCTACATAAATATACAATAATATTAAAAAAAAAAAGTAGTTGGTTAATGTTACGTTCGTAATGATGGTATTATACTCATATGTAGAAATTTTAAATATTTTATAATTATTTAATTATTATAGTAATAGATTATTATGCTCTGAAACGATGTACAGTCAATTAACATAATTGATAGGTAACATCTAATAATAATGAGTGAAAACCAATTGATATTAATTCGATTAAAAAACGACCAAATCCGTTAAGATTTATAAGATGTTTTTTTCGTTTAGGTACTTTTCTTTAATAAAATTTTTCAATTGAGCTTGCGGTTTTAAAAAGTGTACAATAATTGTTTTATTTCAAATAAAAATCAAATATACCTATTTTTTTTTAAACATAGTTATGCATTATTTATACAGTCGATTTATAATATTAAATACATACGTTGAAACTATTATATAATTGTACGGTATATCGATCTACGTTTGTAACTATAGTATATAGTTTGTTAAATTTTTATATTTTTATACGAATCATCATTATTATTGTGCGTAAGTATTATGTAAAAAAAAAATAAAATAGTTCAATTTGTTTTCAAAACTACATAAGCCAGTAACCATCATATAACACCATTTATTAATGTATTTACAGACTTATTATAATATATTGTTTTTAATTAAATGTGATTTCTAACCAGTGCGACGTAAAAATAATAATTGAAAATGTACATTGTTTGAATAGGCATAACAACCTTTTGTTCAGTACCTACCTAATACAAATGAACGAATAAATGGTGAGATTCTTAACAATTTTTCGATAATTTATGACATCAACGGTATAAAATTTAAAAACAAATTTTATTGAAAACTTACACGATTGTGCACACTTCGAGAACACCAGAGTTGGCTGATATCTTAAAACAATTAGATACATATTACTTACATAATAGGTACCGTTTCGATATGATTTTAAACCCCGTGGAAGCCCTTAGAACAGTTATACCTAATTTTAATGCTTTTCACCATCGTTGATTTTACAAAACGATAATAGCTATTAGAAATTATTGGATCATAACGTTATTTCGTTAATCGTACATTAAACTGCTATGTCTAACATTAAATATCAAAAGACGAGTATAGTCTTGTTAATAACAGATTTATGTATAATTCAAATCTGACACGTGTACGTGGGAACACGAACGAAAGCAAAAATCAAAATACATTGAAGTGTTAAAGTGATGATTGATTGAAAGCACGGTGTGAAATGATAGATTACAGAAACCACCGCGATGCAATTTAATCTCATAATCCTATACGAAACGAAATGACATATCGTAATGTTTAATGACTGATTAGCGATTTTCGTTCGAATGGCGTAAAAACACTTAGCTTAGTTACAGTAATAGTTTAAACGTTTAAAACACTTCATTTATATCGTGAATCATCATAATAATAAACATACGTAAAGCACCATTCAGGAAAATAACGATGCATATCCATTATACACTGTCTATATAACGAGATCCTATATTTTAGTTTGTGCGTATTTGGTAAACGTATTGAAAAAACATTGGACGGCGTTCAAACGTTATACTAAATACGATATGAACGTATAGTAATTAATAATTAGTAATTAATAGGCGTGTACCTTTACATGATATTTTAAACGTAGATATTATAATAGATTCGTTATGCAGTAGGTAGTACGTGTAAGTATATAATAGTCACGTGAACGTATAGTACCTAATTATTACATTTATTATAATAATATGTTGTACTGCAGTGTAGTGGTTATAGTGACATATTCAAGAGGGAAATTAGGCAATCTGATTATTGTTTCTAGTGCACATTTTTAAAGGATAGGAACAACGTTTTTAATGAGTTATGTTTGAAGTTACATGTCTATGTTTATCATTCATAGTTTTTTTGATATTATAGTTTAAGGGAGTAAATAGTAAACAGACGAGTATACTATGCGCTTAAGTAAAGTGCATATTTTCGATGGGGACGTGACACCCAATCGATTATGTTCGTATAGTATTATATGTGATTATTGTGCATGACGATCGTTCCACCATTTGAAAGTTAAGTTTATGTGGATGAACTGTATTTAATAGTCGGGACAGGTCAAGTTAGGTTTACAATAGGTACAATGAATACATTACGGGCGACATAGAGTACTGAATATTTGGTTCCGTGCAATCAATTTGATTCGTGAATACAAACGAATTATTTTTATGCAATATTTTGTAAGCATTACATTTGTTATTAAGTACTATAAACATTGATAAAAAAAAAATAAAATAAAATAAAACAAAAATAATAGCAATTAGTTATAATAATCATGTTAATCATAAATCTACTTAATATTGGTGGCACAATGTTATATACGAAATAAATAAATAATTATTTATACACGATTCACTAGAATTTCACTTGAAATCGAAGTCTTTCTGCTTTTCTACACTCGCATTTATATTTACTCTGATAATTCGAGTTTTATCATCATCATTAAAATTATTTTAAAATATTCGAAATATAACATAGTTATCAGTAATAAATTAAACTTGTTTTTCTATTTATATTAAAAACGATAAGTTTGAGAAAATATTGCACAAAAAAAATTACTCGTACCTTGCACTTACGATTCAAATAGTTGGATTAGCAGGACAAAATTGCCCGTAACGTTTATAATATAACGGCGGCTGAGTACCTCTAGGTAAATGTTAGTAAGTAAGTATAATAGGTATACGGAACACGTAACACATTAATTAATTGATTATATTATAAACGACGGCGTGTGGTTTTTTTTTCGATCTTATATTATAGGACGTTGAGAAAGTTGACTTTTTTCTGCATGGCTTTCTGTTCGCCGTCCAATAACACGGAATCTGTGATCGGCGAACTTCCCAGGTTCTCCAGCAGCCTCCGGCTCCTGGTCGGCATGTCCGGCAACAGCGGCATGGCGTGCGGGGGCGTGTAATCGCCAACCCCGCAGCCAGCCGCAGTTCCGTACTCGCCGTAGGCGCCACCGCGGCGGACGTAATCCTCGGCGGCCACCGCAGCGGCGGTCCGGAACGTGGATGCGATCCGCTCCATTGACCGTTCCTCGGCTATCTTTTCGGCCGCGCGCGCAAACACTTGGCACTCGTCCTCGGTCATCGGACGCCGTCCCGCGTAGCAGCCACCTGTATATAGGTACGATATATGCACAAAACGCCCCCGTCACGCTTTCCCATATCGGTTCCACTTATATAGGTAAGTTATATGTATATATACGTAGTATATACACACAGTAGAAATCGAGCATATTATAACGACACCGTCAATTTCGCGGTCCAGCGTGTGATTTTGATAAAAATTAACAACTCTACAGCAGACGTGATATTATTAATAATTACTATAGGTAGTCGAATATCGATGAATGAAACCTTTGATAGTTCAAAACTTTTGATAATTTTGGGTATACATAATTTTGGACATAATATATAGAGGCAGATGATAGGTAATCGTAACGCTTTTATTTGGGCGTGACTGCGAATCGATGTGAAAAGTAGACATCACTTGATCTTCGTAAGAGAAGATGCAAAGCTCAAGAGTATTTAAGAGGCATATTATACTATTTTTCTATAATCAAAGTAAAAAAGCACAGACGATCACACTGCAGTTATTCAATGATTAACGATAAAAGTTCTAATATTGGTCGCACTATAGATGTGAGAATAGAAATGTAGAATTACAAAATCCTTCTATTTTTTACTATTGTAAAGTTCACAATAGCCTTCATTTTAACTAATGCAGTACATTATTTCTTCCTTACAAAATAAGGAACAATCACTCGACTTAAACGGAATTCAGAGTTGTAAGAAATTTTACCACTAGATATTTCTGGAATGTCTTGGAAGTAAACAGATACCTAACATTAGTGTATTTACAGCTATGTTATGTATCTATTTTATGTACATATAATACTCGTATATATGACATATTTTATACTTTTCATAACTCTCGGTGATTCGAATATATTTCTTTTTTTTTGACCTCTCGATATTTTAACCTCTTGGCTTGGCTTTTAGCATGTTAAACATTTAGTTATTCGAAGTTTTTCATAATTCCTTACAACTTTGAATCAAGAGTTGACTTTATAATATAGACTCTGACGATTTACTAGGTAGTACAACTAATGCACTTAAGTATTTAAAGATATCATGCTGCAAAGATTAGATGAATCAATTAAGTTAAATATTTATCGGAGAAAATTCAAAAAAATCTAAAAAAATATATATTTTTTAAAAGGATAATAAATGTGCATTTTGATATATGTATTTAATAGTATTATATATTATGATTATAGCATCTATTCTTATTACATTTTTATATGACATATTAATTCTTACCTAGTGGATATAATTTTTTATAAATAATATATACTAAATATAAGTTAGTATATAACACGTCGAATTAGACATCATTTTTACTCTTTACTTCAATGTTGTTATAACCGATTTCTACTGTATATATATATTATACATTCATGCAATTTAAACACATATATTACATATTATATTAAATATAAATATATATAACATGAAGGTATAGTTGCTTAATACACGTACACACACACAATACATCCCTACCACATTGTATATATATATATATATATATCATGATTCATGATATATTATGGAAGTTATTTCTTCCAGTTGACTTTACTTACATAGTAATTTATTTTATTTATGCCGGATATTCTTAAAATCTACGCAAGTAAAATGACTACCGTACTATAATTTTTAGTGGAAACTTTGAAAACGTCTGATGTATTCTGTATACTAATTTATGTTGTATAACTTCCCAAGATATCACTAGAAACAGTAGAAAACCAATTTAACCAATTTAAATATATATATATATAATATATATAAATATATATGACGATTGACGGCAGATATTTAGAATATACGTATTTTATTATAATATATTATTCTATATTCTAACAGAGATTATCATCAGTGAAAACTTTTGTGACTCGTTGATTTTCTATTTTAAAAATACACTAAAAATTTGTAAAAAATCAACAATTTATTAAAAGTGTTTGGTAAAGTTTTAAAAACACAAATTAATATAAAAACAAGATAATGTTTGAAAATTTACGTCTAGAAATACGATTTATGTGCCTATACTATTGTTTTCATTTATCATTATTAACTATTTATAAATTATAAGCAAAATACAACGTAATTATACTGAAACCATAATACAGTAAAATCCGTTTAAGACGCTTTCCAAGGGACCAAGTAAAAATAACGTATTAAACGATAAATCGTATTACGCTGGAAAACCAGAAAGTTGACAAATAAAAATTGTACATATAATTTTGAATTTTTTATTTTAATTACATTTATATTGTATTATTATTATTTCAATTTCAAGTATAGTGTACTAATACATACCTACGTCATACATACTTTTATTAAATTTTATTTTTATTATTTCAAATTATATATTACCTATAATTTAAATTCACATACATACCTATAAATTACATATTTTATTTTAAATCAAAAAAATTATCAATTTTTGTTAGTTTTGCATTTTTAATATTTTTGAGTAGAGGAAGTTTTCAATTTTATCAAGATTTTATAGTGCTTCATCTACATTGTAAGAAGATGCAATTAATCTTTTTAGTTCTTGCACATGATCAAGTGCATTTGTTGCGAGGAGATAACGAGTGATTAGTAGTGTACGTATATTAAAAGCTCATCCTTATTGTATGCCATGTACACATCATATAGTGTATACTAAGTTGCAGCGCCTTATTGAATCAATAATCATATTGTACATTATTTTGATTATTAATTTTATACTACATAACATCATTGACATAGAGCGTCTTATCCGGAAATATAAAGCGTATTATCCGGAATCATTTATATGTTAATCACTATCAAAATCAAGGCACTCGTAAAATTGAGCGTATTACGCAGGAAATTGTATTATGCGAGAGCGTCTTAAACGGATTCTACTGTATATAGTAAAATATTGGTTGTAATTTCTTTTCTCAAAATTTGGTACATTAAACGGTTTGTACGGTTTTACAAATTATTTCCATATAGGTAATATAAACGAACCAACATTTCAAGACAGTATTCCCACTGTAAAAGGAAAACATTATATTATAGTTCAAATATGATTTATTTTATCACCATAATACACCACGTGTTCATTTTTTTTTTTTTTACTATAGTATAGCATATATAAACCGTCTGTTTATGGTGTGCCGAGATTTTAATTACGGAATTAATACAACAGCAATTAGTCATAATTAATGAGTGACTTAATTAAATATGTATTCATTTGCAGTTATGGTATTGTATGTTATGTTTTTGATAAAACAATCAAAGGTTTAATTTTGATATACACAAACTATACCAACATATAATACAATATATAAAGCGTCTGATGCTATAGATACCTGTATTGTGTGTGTATGCATGTATTATATATAAGGTATTTTTTATAGCAGGAATTTTTCGTTCCCCTTCTTATGAAAAGTACCATAAATAGGTCTATATAAAGCGAGACGATCTCCGAGAAAAATGTATACAAGCTCGTTTAGGAGACGACGATCAATACGAGTATCGTGGCCTGTGCCTTTTTTTTCTGCGTCCGTAATAGAAATTATGTAATGATGAAAAAAAAACACTGCTGTTACTATTCTGGATGATATGGAAATATATAACAATATACATCATACCTACCACATTATACATGGTAATGTTAAAGAAGATGTCGTCTCCGAAATGAGTGCAACCATTTTTCGCACTGAGAATTATGTAGGTGTAGGCCCACTTATAAAGGATTTATCGCTCAACATTTATCGTGCACGACATATAATATTATATATATCATAACACAATATATACCATACGTTTATGAAGTAACACAATCAAACATAATATCAAATAAATGGAAAAGGCATTTCTATATCTTCGCTAAACATACGCTTTATGCCAACACAACGAAGAGGGAAACGTTTGTTGTCACTTGCACAGAGACTTCTGAGCAATGAAGAAACTAATATTTAGATCAAATAGAGAATAGATGTAACGATGTTTCAAAGGTTTAACAACGGTATTAGTTGTGTTGGCTTACATATTTTCATACAACGCTGTGTATCCATAAATTTAATATCGATGAACACAAATAACATCACTGCTTAAGAAAGGTGCTTTAATCGTAAACATTGCAGATAATGTTATTTTAATTTACGAACAATATAATACACAAATACTCGCCTAACCCTATATTACCATAATAATATTCTCTAAAATTATGTATTTGGCAATATTATAATATTATTATCGTTGAACCAATGATAACATCCGCTCCGTTTCGCGGTTAATATTAATTATATATAGATTTAGAGATGGGAGCTCGGTAAACCATGTAAATGATTTTGTTTTTCATATTAACTGATTTAATCAATGATAATTATAATACTATTGAGCTTGTAATAAACGCATTAATTGAAACATTAATTTTTTCCCTTTACTGGTGAAAACATTTTACGCACAATTTACCGAAAATTTATTAGGGTTAGACTCCCATCACTATTTATTAAATAATAAGTGTTGTTATTATCGTAGAACATATGAAAATACGATCACGCACTTGCATAGGTATAATACTTATGATGTATTATTATATTGCCGGTTTTTTATTGATTCAAAGTTTTATATGTACCTGCAGCGGACAGCGATGGCAGCATGGAAGACGAATACTCGTGTTCGGCGTTCTCTCGGATCCGGGCCAGGCGTAAAAGCTCCTCATGTAGTCGGACGTTGTCCTCGATCTGCCGCCGACGCCGGGCGATCTCTGCCTTGATCCTGGCCTTTTTCTCCTCGCGTTGCAGCTCTTCATCGTGTTCCTCCTCGGCGGCCAACGCCGCCAGCGATTCGTAGTCACCTCCACCGCCGTAGTCGTCCATGTAGTCGCAGTAGCCTCCATAGCCACCGTAACCACCGCCATCGTCGCCACCGCTTAGGTAGGCGGTTGGTGTTGGCGACGGCGACGGGTCCCACGAACGGGACCGTCGGCCGGCTGTGCCGTACTTCATCATTGCCGCTGTCTGCAGGTGTTGGTGGTAGTCGTACGACCGTCGTGAGTCCGAATCGCCGCCGCCATCGCTGTACCGCCGCTGCCGGCGGTTGTGCCGCCGAACGTCCCATCTACGGTAGATAAAACATATATATTTGTAAGCCAATGTGCAAAAGGATTATAAGTTTTAACTGAATAATTCAACAACTGATTTATAATCCAATAACAGCGAAAACTACTGTGTCGATTTGATTTGAAATCTTGATAAAGTGTATTACTATTATTACTATGCATATATAAGCGCACTGAGGAACAATTTTATGAAATTCGCATTTTAAAGAGCAGCTCACACAGGGATTTTTTGATTCATAAAGAGCGAATACTTTTTTTTTACATAGAGTATGAATTATTACAGAAAATAAAATAGTTTAAATGATAGTACATCATTTTAAATCTGTATTTTTTATTTGGTTTATAAAATTTAAAAAAACTTTATTAGAAATACGTGTAGTTTACTTTAATGAAATTTAATACAAGAGTAAATCCAGAATCAGCTAGTAAATCATATAAAATCAAAACGATGTGTCAGAGACAACCGTCGAATTGGCACTGACACTAAATGCTACGACCTAAAATATACATAAATTGTTTCTAATATTCATTCGATACACATTCAACTATTAATAAATCGAATTTCAAGAGAAATAAAAACAAACTTTACTCGTGTATTTTTTTAGTTTTATATTTTAAACACAAAGGATAATAAAAAAATCAAGTTTTAGCGACTACTTGATTGTATTATAATATAATATATGTATATATATTATTCACTACATTTTTCTCTGCTTTTTATATAACTCGTTTCAATGTGCATTTGAACAAAAGATTGGTGTAAGAAAATTCATTATTTTAAGGGTATTAAAGAAAACTGATAGAAGTAATTTATAAAAATAGTATAGCAAAATTTAGTGGATTCGTAGAAAAATGTTTGATTTTTATTTTGAGGTATTTGAATAATATGCTAGTTTTACAACATTAAAATAACGATTGTTTATTTTCGATGTATTGTAAAAAAATAGGTAAGTAATACATTTTGAAAATGGTAGGTATAGCAAAATGCAGCAAAATATTGATGTATGGTTTTCGTACCAATTTTACATAAGTTTGTTGTAGCTGTAACGATATTGTTGTGTACATGATGGGTAAGAGACCTAATAAAGATTAGCAGAGAGACTATCTGATCAGCAGTTTCGAAAATTTCACGATGGGCCTATTGAATAGGTTAGGAATCGTGGAGCTAGACCTTTTTTGTCGTATTGAAAGTAAAGAATTAACAACTTATCCTTATTTCTTTGTATTATAATTATCATTTTTACTCATTATAAAATTTTTAAAATACAAATTATACAATAAAAATAATGCTCTGTATTTACGAGATGATTTGTTTTACCAAGAAACTGTAATAAAATTAACAATACTTATTCTTATACAAGTAAAAACTATTTATAATAGAAATAGTATGGCGTATGACAATCTAGAAACTTTTGTTTTAATAACTACAGAAAAAAGTACTATATTATGTTTAAATGATTACAAAGTGTATAACTGTAAGGACCAATTTATAATATAATATAAAATATTCATATAGATTTAGAATTTTCAAATAGTGTTGGTACAGTTAAATTGTGAATTTAATTTTAAAGTTGTATTAAACATACACGGGTTATTGCACTTAGTCTATAATAACCTAAATCTAAAACCATAATATAAGAATCATAAATGTTTCAACTTTGATCTCTGCTTTTAGTTGGCGGTCATATGTATAAAGTCTAATAATACTCAAAATCATGATTTTGAATGTACGACAGTATGCTAACGTTACATAAGAAAAATTGATTATTTTTAGTTATTCTAAATTTACGTTTACCTATATATTTTTTCGTTAAATCATCATAAAATGTGTAAGAAAAAAAATAAAACTTTGCTCAACTAAACAGCTACTTCTAAGTGTTTATTATTTGGTACAAACGGTTCATAAAAAATAAAAATATGTAATTAATATCCATGGTAATTATTTTTATAGGGTTCTTCCAAAATCATATTTACCCTAATCAATAAGTTCGAAGGTAACATAAACTATGACTTACCTTTTTTGATCGGCTGTAGCGGAATTTATCACACTGTTCGTCGTGCGGCGGTGGCCATTGTGATCGTAAATCGCTGCCGATGAACCGATGGCGGTCTCGCGCAAAGCGCCGCCCAGATAACCAGATCCACCACTGCTGTCGGGCCAGTGTCGCCAAGACGTCGAAGACGACGGATCTTCGCCACCACCGTATGATCTGGACCTCGGTCTAGATGGCATGAAGTCCTATCACGAACACATATCGTATTAAATAGTGTGATATTGATAACGTTAGGAAATAACCGTGGTCATGGTCGAGCGTGCACACGGGGCTGACTAGGATTAATTATCTAATTATAAGTCATCCAGTAATTTTTATGAAATACAAAACACATACGATTACATTAATAAATATATAGCTATAACTCTTGGAGTTAGTTTCATTATTGTATTTCGAGTTTTTCACTTCAATATTTTATGAAAATGTTTACATTCATTTGTAGAATGTTTTCATAATAATATTATACTAAACTTAATAACATAAAATAATACTGAAACCAATAATTAACATCGGTCCAGGCGGCGATCGCCACATCCGTCCGTGGGTTGTGGTGGGCCCGCGTGTGGTAACTGCATGACACAATATACTTACAGAATTTCTGCCGCTGTAACCTCCGCCCAACCCGACATCGTCCAGCAATAATGCGGCAACCGTGGCGTCGTCATGCTGCTGTAATCGCAGCAAGTCGTCGTCGTCGTACACGTCCGACAAGTGTTTGGAACCGCCCAATCCTCTGATAAGTCGTGCGCCACTGCTGCCAGTTTGTCGTTGATGCTGGTTCTGGTACCATCTTCTTTCCAGGTGGTCAGGACTGTACATACAAAACAAATAGGTATAGCGGACGCCACATATTATTGATAATACTGTCATAGCACCACGACGGTTGGTCGTATTGGATATTATTCATATCAGTCATAACTCAAAAATCAATTAGGTGTAATATTTGTTTTAGGTAGGATTTGAATACATAGATAACTAGCAGCTGTATAACCCGACTTTATCTAGGTCAAAATTAATTTATCTTTCTATTGTTTTACATTTTTCTTCAATTGAAATATATACGTAAAACAAAAACAACATTACTAAATGATTAATTTTGTGATTTTCCATTTCTTAACTCTGGACATAGTTTTAAGGAGAACAAATAAAACTAAAGGCAATTATTATATTCAATTAATACTTAAATGCAGACGTGAATTCAATACCGTTAAGATGTATGTGTTTACATAAAAAATTCAGAATTAAAAAATTTACATAATGATTGCAAATTATAAAAGTAATCATTGTAATTTCATTTATATGTAATTACTATCTGATAATAATCTATATTTTGTTTATTTTTTAAGGTATATTTAAAAAATATTTTATACTCCATATTTCTACTAATTATAACACTATTATAGTAATAATATGTTCTATAACCAATGGCAGTCATTTGAATAACAAAAATAAATATTAAATTTTCGTAAGCAAAAACTCAATTCACGTACAAGTCACACTATATCAACCTATAGATATAGGAGTTGGCTTACCTTAATACCCTTCGAGTTTTAAAACCTATTAAAGTAGTTTTTTTAAAAATGGTCCAGTAACTTTTAAATATATATAATAGACAAACAAACAATGAAACTTTTATAAATACGTATATTTACGTAAAAAGTATTTGCATATTTGTTATTTTTTTATTTCATTCTATTCATTATTATTTAGTAGTCACTTTTATAACAAAAAAATATTATTTTCAATTCAATACTATATGCTAAGAAAATATAACTGTCAATTTGCTCAGAAAAAGCTTTATCGCGATCAATCATAAAGCTGATATGTAGTTATTGAATTGCAGATATGGTAAATTCTATTTCATAAATAATATTCAATAAAGCTTTTATTTCACTAATATAACATATTGTATATTATTAATAACCTAATGCCATGTCACAGAACGAGTAATAAATAACAAATAACAATATATTGAATGACAATATGTTTATAAGAAATGTGATGTATACTAGCTGAGAAGATAATAGAATTCTTTTACAACTGAAATTTTCAAATTGCCATTTAAATTTAAAAGTCAAGGGTTTTTGAATATTCATCAATTTATTTACCATGTGCTCAGACATTTACCATTCTAAAATTAAAAAAAAAAAAACAAAGATACTCTGTCGACCATAATAAGTGTTGAGTATATATCACGTTATTGAATTAAGGCCATTGTAACGGATGTATTCAATTTAAATTCAATTGAAAATCATTGTACCAATATGGAAGACAATTCTGAGTGAAGAAGATAGATGATCAGTATTTATTCCGAAGTAACTACTAAAATAATAGGGAATGTTTTAAATTTCTAAAATTTAAATGTTTTGAAAAAAATATATAACATTAAATTGTTATTTTAAATTTAAGTATAAAACTTAAATAAGTGTGAACAAAAAAAAAAAATAAATAAATAAATGACAATACATTTTAGGTTAATTTAATTTTTGGTAAAAAAAATTAATAAAAACTCTTTTATTAAATTAAAAATAAATTTCAATAGAAAAAAAAAAATGAAAACTTAATTCAAGTTTTCTCACAAATACTTATTTACCAACTAAAAAATTTTGAAAATTCATTGTCACAATATTTTTTGATAAGTGTTTAAATTTAGAATTTTTACTAACGAATCATTTTTCATATGCGATGATATATCATTAAATTACAATTTAACACTTCCATTACAAAATAAACTCATTTTTCTCTAAGAATAATTGATATTGTTATCATCCGCTGTCCATTATCCTTCATAAAAAAGGGTTACTTTATTTTTTCCTCTAACCATATTTCTGAACATAATTTGATGTCAAAAATTAAAAATTGAACATTTTATTTTTTATTAGGTGTGGAAATTTAATAAAAAGTTCATTCACATATATATAGTTCATACGTAAACCAAAAAATATAAAAATATACAAACGTATTTTTTTTTTATAAATATTTGCTAATATTCAAATAATAATGAAATTGGATAGGTACTTAAATAAATAATAATAATTTTAGTTATTTTGTTATAATTCAAAAATATTATTTGTGTGACCTTGAATCTTTTACATATATTATTATATTTTACAAAACATAATAGTCAATGACATTTTTAAAGTACTCAAATTAATAACAGAAAAAAAATGTATAGAACTTGTTTTATTCATTAGTTTCATGGAATTTGGTTACAATTTCTATAAATCATATTCGTCGTATATAATATATTTTATGACACACTTACACGTTACTGGTCGAACAGCGGTATAGCAGACTGTTTCCGTCATAGACGCCACCCAATGATCTCGCGGCACTCATCGTCCTACCCCCGCCACTGCTGCGGTAGTGGCTTGTGTCCAAGCCTCCGAGACCCATGACGCCGCCGCCTCCACCAAACAGAGCGGCTGTCTGCCTCCCGGTGCTGCCGACGCGACGGTCTATGGCTGACGAATAACCAATGCCGGTGTCGTCGTGATAAGACCACGTTGACGTCGATGACCACGGTTTCCTGACTCCGCCTGCGCCGTACAAGCTCATCGCGGCCGAGTTGTTCTGTAATCAACATTTTTTAATAGTTGCAAATCCGATGGGTCAATCATAAAGCAAAGACCGGCACGACACTGTTACTGCAGTCTTGTAAAATACTCGATTAAAAGTATTTAAATAACTTTTTAATACTCAAGTATACATTTAAAACACGTTTGAAAAAAGTAAATATACTTGGATTTTGGACAAAGTATTTTAAATCATTTATCTCAGTAACTGTATTCAAAATCAAAAACTATTTCTATTTTTATTTTTATATACTCGTACTTAAGTTTTCAATTTAATCATGTTAAATGAAAAGAAAAATTGATGAATGGACGTATACATATTTTGATTGAGAAAATACAAGCTAAATAAAAATTATTATATTAAATTAAATTGAATTGAATTATTATTATAAACTTTCCAGATTTTAAATTTTAATTTTAATAAACTTGGAAAATAATACTTTTGTCTTAAATAATTTCATCATTTGAGCACTAATTTGTGTTTTGTGTTAATCTAGCCTTTTTTGATCGTACACAGTTTAATAACAGTATTATATATGGTACGATTCGTACCGAGTGGCATCAAACTTCTAAAAACAAGCTAGGGTCAAATAAAACTACAACGGCTCCAAGCCTGTCATGTGACCACAAATCTATATTTTTACTTCGAGTAGGAAAAATATTTTTGAAAGTTTAATTTGTTGAATTTTCGAAGAAAATATTGATTACGCAGCGCAATATACTTTTATTGTATATACATATGTCTATTGTCTACAGTCTAAATCTTTTAAATAAGTATAAATTTATTTATCATTTTTATTAAATAATTATACACATTCAAGTATGAATTTCAAATCATAGCTGTTCAATACTTGTTAACGTTTTTAAAAAAGTTGTCGGGCCAAGTCAATGAACACGGTTTTACTCGTACATAGTAGTTCTAGTATCTTGTACAATATTATCACTCTTACAGTCAACTATTGATGTATAAGAAACAAGAATGATAATTCAATATATAATATGAAATAGTTTAATTAAAAAATATAAATATATATATTTCCAAATTACTGTGTATGCATATCTATTATCTGAATGTTAATGAGAATATACTATATAATCGTATTACATAATAGTTAGTTCATATTATGAGTGCTATCTCAAAACCAACCTCCAAAATATAGAAAATACTTAAGAAACTATATAAAACATACATAATAAAATAAAAAAGAATAGTTATTATTAAAAAGTACGAGTTTCTTTTATTATTTTTTTATTTTTTTGAGTGACTTTAACTCGTAATCAAAAATTCAAATAACTTGTACGAAGAAAACAGATGAATTATTTATAACTGCATTAAATGTATCATAATATGTGTAAAATTGTCTGTATAATTAATGCAACTAAAACACTAAAACACAAAACACAATCAGATATTATTGTATTCAAATAAAAATATATTTTATCTAGATAAAAACAGGTCATTTACGGTGCGTCTATTTATATATTTATTCAAAAAAAAAAGTGTTCTCAATCGTTTCCAAAGGTATAGTGCTCAATCGTAATAGCCCTTTTTATTAAAATTCTCGTTTGTTTAACTCTATACATAGTTATTTAGTTGATTTAACTTTGTAATGATTTACATCTTATATACAGCAGGCTAGCATCAAACGTAGTTGAGAAAATTGTATTCGGATCTCCTTTAAACCTGAAAGGGAAAATACGTATTGAATATATAGTCAGTAGTATATGTTCTTTATTCGTTTGATCGCAAAATGCGATCAAAAGCAGCTCTTATTTATAGAAAAAGATAAAATACAAGGTTTGCTCTCTCCAGAAGAGGTATCCCAGTGTGGTGGTATTTGTCGGAACCCGGGTTCGGCGGTTCCTGTAGAACCGCGGTATTAGTGTTCACTATATATATATAGCTACCAAACCCATAATCGCGGTCAGGTTCGCAGTGCCTCAAGAGCATACACATCATTGGGACGTGTGCTCGACGTGGCGCGCGGCATTCGTCGGGGATTCACGACTCGACTCAGACGGCGTTTCAGCGAGACCGCGTGCTGCTGCGGCTACGTACCGTACAATCCGAAACTGGCCGGCGGCCCGCCGTGCCGGTGGTTCTGGTTCTGCAGATGGCAGCTTCGCGGCGGCCGCGGAGTAGTGCGGCGGCGGCACGGACCTGTCGGCGTAATGCATCATCGCGGTGGCCGCGATGCCAACCGCCGAGGGTGACGGTCGCGCGCCGGCCACTCAACCGCGTCGGGGCCGTGAGCCCGCGCGACGTCCGCCGCTGAAGTGGCGCCGCACGAGCGTGTGCGACGTCGGCACGGCCACTCGGCCAGCAGCCCGGCGAGCCGGACGAACGCTGCTGCGGCGACTGGGGCGCGCGGGTTCGACGGCGGCACGGCCGCCGCCCGACGACCGCGGGTGTGGTAACGACGCGTGCATGTGCGCGGCGGCGGCGGCTGTGGCGGGCAGACGCGAAAAAGCTTCCGGCGACGCGCGGAAGACGGCGTGAGGAGCGACCGCGCGGAAAACGCCGATCGTCAATCAGATATATGAGCGTTGGCTATGAAACATAATAAACAAATTGTGGCGTTACAGTGCGACGACGGAGCAGGCGCAGCGACACGCGGACACGACGCGGTCTCGCAGCGACGTGAGCAACGGCACACTGTAGTCGCGGCACGGCGGCGGTCACTAGTTCACACGGACGCGGAGTCGATGCGCGCGTCTAACGATTTGTTATTCACAAATATATCTCGCGGGCGGTTATAACATTGGCGCTATAGTGCGCTCTGCAAGGTAGGTACATACATACAGATGACGACGACGACGACGGCGACGACGACTGATGACGACTATCGCCGCTCGCTTGGTGCCTATAAAGCGCGTACGCCGCGCCGCCCGCAACACACGTAACGACCCGCCGCTCGACCACACGCGCGCGCCACCCGTTTAACGCTCTATCCGCCCGGCACGATGCATTGTGTGTGTGTGTGTGTAGATCGTACGATATTGCGTATACATATACAACGCGATATGTGTGTATATATACACGTATACACCACCGGGTCTCGGTGGTCCGCGATAGCTTAGCGGCGGCAGTGGCAGCGACGATGATGACGACGGCGACAGTGATGATACCACACCGCCTCTGCGTCCTACGCGCTTCCCGCCGCCGCGCGATGATCAACCACGCCGCCGCGGACCTTGACCCGTCGCCCCGACGCCGCCGCCACCGCGTCTTCGCCGTCGCTGGTTTGACCTCCACGGTCACGCCGTGACGCCACACGCGAGCACGTTCGGCGTTGTAAATCTTGCCGTGTTGGCGTTACGCGCGCACGTCATAAACCTCGTGACTCGTACCGCGCGTGTAGATCAGGTGGCGATCCGCGTTTCGCGCGAGACACTCGTTGTTCCGAAACTGCTGTTTTGAAGTTTATTTATTTTTCTGTACACGATTTAAATC
>NW_020271679.1:650050-781057 GCF_002803265.2 Melanaphis sacchari | reverse complement strand
TTGTCGTCTGACATAATATTTATCTAGGTATGTTTTTATTTTTATTCCGTGTCGATATTTTCATTCTTTATTTCATAACGTGTACGGTATAAATATTTTTGAGGTGTCAATCGATTCTAATACAGCATTGTTTATAACCCTCGGATCACACGATTTGATTTTTACGTTATTTACCCTTATTATATTATGGTTGTTTTGTACTGTGGATCCATCATTATCCGTCAACGTCGACGGTTAAATGCGGTATGCAAGAGTGTATCAAAGAATCGTCCTTATATTATTATTTAGACGATGCTTGCGGGTTATAACGAGTCTATCTCTGCACAGCGCAATCTATATTTACCTCACAAAAATGCTTTGAAAACAAGATTGCGACTGCCGTACCGCGACTGCAGGCAGTCTGCGGTCATAACAGCTCCTCCGCGGAAGACTTAATCATGAATTGGCCGCGGCCAGTCGCGGCGGTGTCTCTGGAGGTCCATGCTGCTGAGCCGCCTGCGCCGTCGTCTGCCGGTGATGCGATTGCGGCGTGGTCGTCGTAGTGGCCGACAACAGATGCCGCAGGTCTGGTGGCAGACAGGCGGCCAGTTCGTCGCCGCCGTCCGACCCGTATTTCCGCGTCAGACCGCCGTATTGCCTGGCCATCGACGGCGTCTGCTCTCCGTTGCTGCTACCAGTGAACCTGCGCAAACGCAACGCAACCGATGATGAAACGTGCACGACCAACGTCGAATAAAACATAAACGTGATGGAACGCATACAACGGTAAAATAGGGACAGTATTCGACCGCGGTAAGAGTATAATATATATATATACTGCCAGGTGCAGTCTATGTATATGTCGTCGGTAACGGTATTAATAATCGTTAACATAAATTGCGGGACGAGCCTGTTGTGAATGACACATGTATATCTTAAGACACGTAGAACGCGTAATACGCGCTTAGTAGATGAACGAACGAAATAATATTACTTATAGACAATAATAATAGCTAACAATAGACAGAGTACACAGCGATTCGATCAAAAATATTGGTTTTTAGAAGTGGTGTCATTGGTCGCATTTTATTATGGCAATAGTTTGTCGTATATAAACATATATAGCGTAATAGCACGCACGCTGGAAATTCGAAATGTAGAATTTTCAAAACTTGTACTTAAAATGTTCCTAACTAATTATAGATCTGAGATGTATTAAAAATCATGTTACGCACTGCAGTATGCTATCGCACGCGACATCGATAGATTCCTTATTATAACACCGCATTCCAAATAATAGCAATGCACAAATATATTATTATACCCATTGCTTTTTGAAGAGCGGTAGATTTAAATTTGGAGAAAATATTTTTAAGAAACCTCAAACAATTTTAACACTTACGACTTTATGCATGCAACTTTTCAATTGGAGTTGAAATATCAATTGAATAAAATTACTGAATAACTCGAAGAAAACTATCAATTAAAATGGTAGGCATGACGAAGCATTTACGTAACAGATAATACAACAATGATGCATAATGGCAATACCTATATTTACGTTATACGGTATTACAATAAACACATTGTCGTTTACAAATGATAATATAACATACAAACTCTTGAGTCATCTTTCTTTTTAAACTCGATTTTGTTATCATTGTGGTAGTACAATTATTGTTTTAGCGATGTTATTTTATCATTTTCTACTACTATTAAATTGTTGCTAGAAAACAAGTTGAAACACGCATAGCGAAACATAATGTTGTCATATAAATCCTTCCACTGTGTCAATTCGTATTTTAATGCGACAGCTAATAAAACCATATGTGTAGGAGCAATACGTAATCAACGAAGTACACGTTGAAAAACAACATATCTACTATTTGTGGTTTCAGACTTTTTTAACGGCAATGTGTATTTTTAATTTTTCATTCTAAAGCACAGTAATTTTTATTTTATTTTATTTTATTTTATTTTTTTTTTTGAAGTTCTCCGATGCTTTACACTTTGACCGTTTTACGCTTTAATAACCAATAAACTATTTATCGTCCGAAATCTAAACGGGAATATTACATTGAAAACGTTTACTATTGGAATTTAAAATAGTAATAAAAAAAACTTAAAAATTATAACGATAAATACAACAATAGAAGAATATAGTATTTTTTCAAAAATTTTGTTTTAAAACGGCTTAAAATTGTGTTTATAAAATAAATTAAAAAACGTTAGTGTTTTTTTTTTTTAAATAATGAGTGTCTTAAGTTAAATGGATTACACCATATATATATATATATTATATAAGCTTATTCTTCATCACGTCATATAATAATAAATGATATTATTACAATGCATATCCGTTACAGTCACGTGGCTCACCTCGTGATGTGCGTTGGGTGAGTGGATAGTAGTGGTAGGAATCGGGCTTAACTCGACGTGGGTTTGCCACCCCAGACCTGATACAGATACCACGACCGACTTTTGAACGAATATACTAACACAATAATGGTTTTTCCCTGAACTCGTAACAATTCCTGCTGTCGCCTTGACGACGAACAATTAATTAAAGCCAACACAGGAAATTAATATCAGTGCTTGATTAAAATCATTCATATATATAGTATATATGTATCGAGTATACTTTTAACAGATTATTATTCAATTTCCATAAAATAAGTCGGTCATGTGTATACTTACAATATGTCATACAATCTGTAACGACATGTCGTAAATATTTTTAAAAATTTGTAAATACAGGAAAATAAAATTAAGCTCCTAATTTAATCATTATATATTGCTCTATATCTTTTATAAATAAGGAAGTAAACATTGTTAATGACTAATGACAATATTGTAAAAATTTTAAAATATTTTTTTCGGTCGTTGGTAGATCAAGAAATTTTAGATTTCCCGATATTAAAAACTTTACCTAGAACCCACAGAATCTTTATATTTTTATTTTTATACGTGATTTTGGTTTAACGTTGGTTTTAGATTTTGTATTCGACATATTTTTAAAAACTAATTTGTTTCCCTGTGAATGAAATACATTGTTTATCTATCCTACACATAAAAGAAATATATAAACCTATTAAATAATACCAACATATTTTTCTAAATTTTTTAAACAAGAAATTGTATTTCTTTGTTAAATAAAAATTAAACAATAAACATCACGGTCCATATAGTGGATGCTCTACAATTACTAATTAATATGTTATTAAAAATATCAATATTAGATAATTTTAATGAAGATACACATACACAAAAATTGAATCTATGATCTACATTATTTTAGTTTCAAATTTTTTAACGAATTTTAATAATTAAGTATGTTTTATCTGTCGTTCCTCACAAGGTATTTGGTTATCTTCTCTATTGATTATATATTTTTTTTTTTATAAATTATATTTCAAATAAACTAAAACATTACAAATTCTTGATACTAACTGATAATATAAAATTCTGTAGATAAATTAAATGTGATGGTAATTAATTTTTTTTTTTTTTTTTTTTTTATTTCAATTTTATGTAATAAATTTTTTAAGTATTTTATAAGTAAATTTAACAAATTCGCGATAAAATTGTTTAATTTCTATTAAACATTGGTTTATATTTCTTAGTTTTTATAAACTCATTCAATTTTTCTAACAATTATTGTTACAATATTATATAATGAAGATAAGAAAAATGCAAAATAAAGCAATAGTCTAATTTTGTCGTTTTATCGCCATAAAATTAAATAAAAACAGTAATTTTTAATCACTTATACTAAAATATCTAAATTTTAAAACTGAAATAACTAATTCTACAAATTAGTTTTTATTCAACTCGTTTAAGAAATGTAAAACTTATAAACAAATTTTCCATTTTTTTTTTTAATGTTTATAAAAATCGTATTTTATAGCATTTATTTATTTTGCAATTCATTTCCAAACTTAATAACACATTTCTATTAAAAGTGGATACTCCGTTAAGTTATTTATATTTATATATTATAATATTTAAGCGTTTTATTCTTTAAAAAATTAAATTTTTAATATTATATTTAATAAATGAATATGACGAACACTACTTTGTTTACCTATATCCTTTTTTATTTATAGTTTATTATTATTATTAACTAATTAATATTAAAACAGAATTGTTTTAACTATAGCTCAGGTTATATTTAGTTACTTATTTTTTAAATTAGATTTTATATGCATAACAAATAATTTCACTATTATATTAAATCATATTATATATTAATACAAGACATTAATTTCAAGGTTATAGAAATTAGTGTCTATAAAAATCTATCAGTTATAGACTTAGTATCGCTTTTTTAAAAACAATGGATATAATATCAAGCTACCTCAAATATGTAGTATTATAGTATAATAGTTTAATATGTTTTAATTTAATTAAACATTATATTTATCAATAATATTAAATGTGTTATAATTCACTTAAAATTTTAAAAATTTAAGTCCCTTAGAGTAATTTTACAGATTTAAAATACTTATTTTTATCAAAATAAGACTTGTCATAATGTTTTTTTTTCTTATTGACAATTTTAAGGCTAGTCAATAAATTCTATTAATTTCAAATTTAATTGCAATTTAAACGGCTCTATTTGAATCAATTAAATAATTATAACTAACTCTATAAAATTTAGAAAGGATATAAAATTTTGTTTTAAAATGTATTCTGTATAATAGCAATTGTTGAAAGCGCCAATTAAGACAAAACAATTAAAAGTTAATTACAATTTCTTAAATGTTTTCTAAATGAAATAATTTTTTATTGTTACCAAAATTTAAAACGTTACTTAAGGAGTTCAGGTACTTTTTAAAACATCTAACGGTTTTTTTCAAAACTCATTTTGCCAATATTGTTTAAAAACATATTTTAATAAAAATGAAATATGAAATATTTGTAGCTGGTATAAAGTAATATTTTATCATTTTAAATAGAATACGTAATATTTTATCATTTTAATTAGAATACGTAATATTTTACATTTATTATAATAGGGTCTTTATTTATAAATAAGGTTTAATTTATTTTTATTTTAATAGGGGAATATGTAATAAAATAATCTTACACCATATTATATTGTATACACAAATAAAATAAGCACATCGTTATAATTATTAAATACTATCGACGTTCAACTTTTTTTTACGTATTTCTATCAATACAATACAGAGTGCTGCATTGTCATAGGTAAACTTATTTCATTTTTTGGGCACCAGTGGATATATTATTCATTTTTTTGGACACTTAAGTTCTAAAATATCACAATATTATATGAAACGCACCTTGCAAAAGACCCAATGCTGATTCTGGTCTGACCGTAGATGTCGGACCACCATCTTTATGAGGACGATACTTCAGTAAATTGGTTTCACTCATACTGCCAGGTCGATTAATTGCAAATTTATTGCCGCTGCTACCGTAACCATAGGCATTGTTCAAAGCATCCACGTTCGCTACGTTGCGTGAAGAAGAAAATGGCCTGTGTGCAAAAATGTATGATATAATGTATATGAGTATCACAGTTAACAGCTCATTGAAAACATGTCACTTATCAATTTGTTGTATTTTATTAAAATTCACATATATTTAATAAATAATACCTTTTTTACTTTGTAAAACCAAAAATCAAAAAACCATGTAGCTTGACGTAAAGCTTTTATTTTTTTTATTCCAACGAAAGTAATTTATAATGAATCTAGCATCAAATATAGATTGAAAAGTAGAATAAACGAGATGTAAAATAAACATTTTTATAAATGTTTTACTTCAAAATAATTTATAAAATTTAACAATTTTCGTTAAAATTTAAACTTTGCTTATTAAAAAAAATTGTTATAATATACTGACAATAACTGTTAATTGTTGAAAGAACTACTTATGAATATATATATTTTTTTTAATTCTTTGACTTTAAAAAAATGTATGCATATTAAAATTTAAAAAAAAAAAAAAGTTAACAATATCAAAATTCTATGTATACCAAGTTTAAATAATATAAACATAAATGTTTAATTTTAAGTATATATCTAGGGTTGTTTTATTTTTATTTTTAAAGTACAAAAAAAAAAAACATATTTTGTTTATACATTAATATTGACTGTTACATAGTCAGTTTTTATTAGTTATACAGAAGAAAATAAATAAATAAAGTTCAAAGAACAAAAACCAGTGTCAATGTATAAAATATAGTTTATTGTATCTATAGAATATAAGATAATTTTAACAATGATAAAATACTTGAACTTTTAAAAATTATTTCTTCTATATCATCTCCTATGTATAGTGTATACCTATTTCTTTACCTCTATAAATAAATGTAATTTTTATACATTTTCTTCATCTATAGTTTAAGATAAATATATATTTAAGAATATATTTTGATATTATTTAGTGCATATTTTTATGATTTTAAGTGCATTTAAAGTTCCTAGTCTTTCATTGATCATGGCTTATAAAATATTATTTATAAATACAATAAAACCATTTCAAATTCAAAATTTAATTTTTAAACTTAAATGTTTAAATTCAAAACAAATTATTTAATTGAAAAGTTATATTCTAGAGCACCCAGAAGAATAATTTTATTTATATGATTTTAAATCGATTTATTAGTTATTAAAAATTAATACTCTAACTTTTAAGTTGTATGTAAGTAAATTTAATATTAATATTTCAGATACATAAAAACATAGAAACTAATTATTAACATTTTTAGTGTAGTTACAGATATAATTTATTGATGTGTCTTGATTTTTTTTTTTATATGCAATGCAAGTAATGAGATGGCTAGCATAAAAATTAAAAGCTGTGCGCTTTTATCAAATAGTGCGAATTTTATATATTTTTAATACAGTTTACTTTATTTAGACAATTTATTCTTATACCTATTTATCGAACAGAATGCGTAGGTACGTTTTTACTTTAGTTTTAGATACAGTAAGATTTATATAATACATATAGTTACACAATATAACATATATATATAATTAAAAAAAAAAAAAATGTAAAATAATCATCACAGACGTTTAGATATTATTATAACGAAACTGAGTCCAAATATAATGTGTATTTTTGTTTGAGTAAAATATTATATAAATAAGGAACTTAAAATTAAAATGTGGTCTTAATTCATAACTTTTGACGTTGATTTTGTTTTAGTTTTTATAATGATAAACATTTATTTTCATCGAATATTTATAAAAATTATTTTATATTTTATTTTGTAACTGTATAGGTACCTCTTATAATAAAGAATTCTATTCCAAATAAAAAAAACATATAGATTTTATAATTTGTTTTTAAACATACCTATTTAGAATGTTTACTTAATAATAATTATAAGACTTAAAATTCATATTTTGAGTTTTGAATAAGTCATATTTTTATTTATAAATATTTAAATATGCTTTATAAAAGTATGTACTACGAAAAGTAAAAATAAATTTTTATAAATTGGTTATTCAATGGTATAAAATAAGAATAGTTTTCTAATCAAATTCAAATATGTTATAAAATTTTTATTGATATCATTGTTATGAAATACTTTTTTTATGATTCATATATTTTCCCATTTATTTTTTATTATTCAGCGACTGAATTTCAATTATTTATTTAATATACTAAAAAGAAATCAGTTAGTACACTATAAATTTGTCTTTTTTTAGAGAACTTTGACTAGTAAATATTTTTTTTAACATTTGATGTTTTTTCAAATAAAATTAATATGAATAAACGTAACAGTTGTTACTTGTAAGAATAAATTACCTTAAATTATATAATCTATACCTAAAATGTCTTGGTTAGATATTTAGATACTTTTGTTAAAATAGCTTTAAAGTCAATTAATATTATACTAATTTATAATCCATTAGATAATCCATAGGTTGGTTAAAACTTATTTTTCTATTATAGTACTTATATTAGTAACTAAATGTTAACTTAATACTTGCATACTATGGACAGCTAATGGATTTTGAGAAAAAGATCGATTTAGCTATCACTAATAATTGTCTTAGTACTGGCTTATTACAGGCGGAGTACGACTACAAGTACTTAATGGCTGACTAATTTTTGCTCATTATAAGTCTAGTATATTATGTGATTTTCTAATGGAATTTTTCATAAATGTAGTTTGGTTTCTTTATTTTTATTCTTTTTGGTAAAAAAATATCTAGTTATCTAACCTTGGTCAAATAGTCACATCATTCATCATATAATAGACTTTTAGTTTATCATAATTAAACAAATAATTTACCAAGGATGTTCACGGTAATTTTTTTCTTCAATAACGAATTTATTCAAATTCAAATTTTTGAATTGATCAAATTTATTTAAAAGCCATATTTTCAAATTATTGAGATTATTTTGTACTACTTAACGAGTGTTCTGTGAGAATACAAACTTTATAGTTTATAATTATAAATAAAAACCCCTTATTTATTGAAAAATTTTTGTTAACTATTATATTATATATGTAATTCAAAATCAAATGAGTAGTTTTGAATTATTAAAATGTTCATACAAAGGATAGTAGTCCTCAAACAGTTTTATAAAAATATAGAAATGTTTTACTAGGTTTATGTTGATAGATTAATATTAATTAGGTACTAAATTACCTATTCAAATCACTAAAGCCCCATATTTTTCAAATTCATTATCATAGATCTATTATTATCTTTAGTACACAAAGTTGAATAGCTCAAAAACTACTACTCAGTCGAATTTTGTTTTTGACATGTCAACATATCAAGAAAAATTGTGCTTTAAATAATTTACTGTAAAAAAGAGAGATTTTTACTTAAAATACAGAAGTTTATATTCCTACAGAATACGTGTTATGCAGTACAAAACTCACAAAAATTTAAAAAAATACACCCTCTATAATTTAAGTATTAAAAATACCAAATCAGATTTTGAATAATTGCATTATTGAAGAAAAAAAGCGTGAGTACGGTTGGTGAATATAAAACTGTATTATGATTAAGATGATTATTTTATTTTTATCTTATAGTAACCCAAACAGGTATAATTGGATATGGAGCATTTAGCATATTAAAGACAACTGATATAATTCAAGTATTAGCGGCTATATGACGCCACCTAACTTACTTAAACTTATCCATCATGGCTCGCATCATACGCTCGCGGCGCTTAGCGTTTGCAGCCGCTGGCCATTGTATGCCAGCTATCTCTAAGTCAGGTGGAGGTAAATCGGGCAGTCGTCGTCGGCTGTCTCGTCCGTTGCTACCCCGTAACGAAGAAGAACGCATAGAATCCGGTTCGCTGAGCGTATCCGATGGCGAAGCAGTTAAATCTCTGAGTCCAAGTCCACCACCACAAATCAGCTGGGCACCCCTAGGCGTGCCGACTGGCGTATTTTGTTGTGGCGGTGTCGCTGAAAAACGCATGCAAAAATTATATAATTATAAAATAAATAAAATATGAGTATTATCATATTCATTGATCATATTATCATAAAGTGTTTTAAAATATTATCAAAACATTTTGAATCGATTTATTTTTATGAATTGCTTAAAATATTGTAAAATCATGTTAATTTATCAACCAAAAAAATTATAAACTCCTGAATGATACTTCCGGTATGGTCTAGTGAATGATACTATTAAATGTTTGCTTGTTAATAATTAAGTTTTTTATTCTTAAGTTTTCGTTCTATTAATTTTCTGTTAATTATTTACGGTTAGTTTATCGTTTTCTTTTTGTTTTCATTATTTTATGAAACTTTGTTTCTCATCTTATAAATTATAAATAAAGATGAGTCTTATAAACTCATTCTCTCTTTAAATTTTAAACTAAGTGGATTATAAGTGAATATTGTTATTACAAATTTTGTTTAAAAAGTTTTTAATGTTTTCAAATAATAAAACTATCATACGTTCTTCTTTTAAGTATACTTTATTTTGTTATTATAGTATACTATAGTATAAGAGTATTTAAAAGTAACTTTGATTTAATTTTTACACTTTTAGACAACTAATTGGTAAAGATAGGTTAAAAGTTTTTTTAACATCAGGGTTAACAATTCAAACAACAGTCGGTGCAACTTACGGTGCAAAGTCGATGTCTGTGACAGGGTTTGTTGCTGTGTGGTCGGTTGATATTTAAGCCCCGTCAATCCAGTCATAGCTTTAGCACCGGTCTGCTGCTGGTCCACAGTAGCTGAAGAAGAATTGAGTGGTACCGTTGCTCTGCCCGTACCAGTACCACTGGCTGGGACTGAAATATTGTTCAGCTGCTGCTGCTGTTGTTGTTGCTGTTGCTGTTGCTGGTTTTGTGTTTGTTGTTGCTGTTGAGGTTGCTGCTGTTGCTGGTAATTATTTCCATTGATATAGTGTTGTTGCTGCTGCAATGCAATATTTGTTGGATTGTCACAACGCTATAACAAAAATGATGGTCAATTGTAATGTAAATATTGGTAAAAATAATTAACACGTAATTATGATAACTTAGTCGCGTGTATTGTATGACTGTGTGTCTGCTATTTCAATTAAGGTACTAATTAATTACCTATTATAATATTAACACATTCTATTATTTACAACGACGTTGTTAAAAACATATTTTTTTAGATAAATTATATGAATATAAATTACTGAACTCGTAAGATATAGATTTTATCTGTGTTCTAGGACACTATAACAGCTGGAGAAAAAAAAACACTCTCATAATATATACAACATTATTATAATATTTATTTTTCTATGACAATAACTCGAATAACGTACCAACAGATATATATTTTTAATTTTTTTTTTTTTTTTTTGTTTTTATAAAGACATGATTTTTGCTAAAAAGAAGTGTGTAATACTATCATAGGACGACCTTAATCGAGATAATCACAAATTTACGATTATTTCACTGTAGTCACTCACTTGGCCCTGTTGCAGTTGCAACGGTCTAAACCCAGTGGAACTAAGTTCCGCCATCGTCGTATCGTATTTTAAATCACCCGAAGTAATCGACACCCCGCCAAGCGTCAAAGCGGATGGATTCTGCACAGAGTTGTTGTCCACTCTCTGTTGTTGTTGTTGCTCATTGACATATTGATGTTGATTTTCTTCAACGGTCGTCGGCAACTGCTGTTGATCTTGATTCGGAAACCTTTGATATTGTTGCATCGTCTGGTATTGCTGATTCTGTTGCTGTTGATACTGCAGGTTTTGCTGTGACTGTTGTGGCTGATTGTACGCTTGCTGTTGGTGTGTCTGTTGCTGTTGTTGCGGTTGATTGTACGAGATTTGTTGCGGTTGCTGCTGCTGATTCTGTTGCTTCTGCTGTTGCTGTTGCTGTTGCTGCTGATATGTGCCGTATTCCGGTTGATAAGGCTGATACAAGACTTCTTGCTGCGGTTGATATGTCTGTTGTTGGCAGTTGAACAGAGCACCGCCGCCACCGTCCACTCGTTTGTTGTAGTACAATTGTTGTTGTTGTTGTTGTTGTTGTTGTAGCCCGGTCGTGTTTCCGGCGACACTCTGCGACGGCGGCAGCGGCGGCGACGAATAATTCGTTTCAGACTGCAAACTATTGGCAGCGGTTAAGCCACCAGCGGCTGCCGCCGAGTACTGTTGTTGTCGCAGTTGCGAAGCGGAACCGATGATTTGTTGCTGCTGTGCCTGTTGTCTCGTGACGACGCTCGTCGGTCCGGTTCCGTACGACAAACCGCTGTTGGCCGGTGACCCGTAAGCGTTATTAGTGGTCTGCTGCTGCAGTTGAGCGACGGCGGTCGTATCGTTGTACTGCTGCTGTTGTACCGGCTGTTGCTGTTGGAGAGGTGGCGACGTACCGGTACAGTACAACTGGTACTGTTGGTCGCGTAAGTTTTGACTGATGATCGATTGAGTGCGCCGCAATTGCGTCGTCCCGCCGGAAGGCGTCGAAAACCCGTGCTGCTGATACTGATTCGACTGCTGCTGCTGCTGCTGCGTCTGCTTTTGATACTGTTGTTTTTGGACGTTTTCGTCCGCCAGCAAAGAATCATATTTGTTGTTGTTTTCGCCAAATTTTTCGTTACCGTTAAACAACTGATTCGTCGTCGTCGGTCCGCTGCCGTTCATGCTGGCTATAAAATAAAATTAATACGATTTAGTCTACAAGAAAAAACACTATACGACGGACTATCGCCGCGTTTTGTAATTATCTAGCACGAGTCGAAAACCGAAGATACCGAAGATTACACCACGTCATCGTGCGTCATTAGCCGTCCAACCGACGGAATTCGATCGGAAAACAAACAAACGAAAAATATTGCGCTTTAGCCGGGCTGAAAGTTAGGTTATCTCGGATATTAGTGTACACCTCAGTTCACGAGCAAATCGTTATCGCGCTCTGCGAAGGAAGTCTACCGTGATGGGAAATCCGCCGGCGGCTGATGTGACCCGCGATAAATATTTTCTAACGAGGTGGTTCAAATTAATCTCTAAACTATATGTCACGATATCTCTGAGAACAATCTCTGAAACTTTCGTGAATCGGGGCCGAGTGGGTTTTGATTCTGTACGCTACAGCTGGCACAAAGGCACTGCCCTTTATTGTTGTACGTTTTGATAACAAACGACGAATTAATGAATAATATTTATTTTTTTAAATAAAATATCATTCTGACGTATGGTGAATTCAGTTGGTCTATATACCAATCTTAAGTTCTGATCGTAGCAACGAATGTATATGTATTATAATGATCTGTGTTTTTTTTTTTTTTGTATAGAAAAAGTCCTCTGATTATCAAATTCGGTGAAAATTTCTTCTAAAAAATCGTATTTAACTGGTGCTTTTAGATGGTCAAAATTTAAAATTCTCACATTTTAAAATAATCAGGAAAAAATAAAACAAACATTCATTAATATCTTAATGTTACTATTGAATAACATTAAATTGGTTAGATAATTTCTCCTTAGAATCACTTTTCATTTTATATGATGATAAGTTATCATTGATAACAAATTATAATATATAATAATTTTTTTTTTTTTAATTCTATTCATAATAATATTAAAATATGAGTATTATCATCGATTATTTGATTAAAGCACATATAGATGTGAAATAATTTTCAATAAATATATAATATTTTCATATTATATGTACAATTTAATAATACAAATTCGGTTTACAATTTTTTTCGACTGGCTTAACATGAATAACAATTTTTTTTAATAGTTTCAACCCTATGCAAACTATGTTAACATTTAAATTTTTTAATATTTAGTACGGCGTAATGTATATGCAATATCGGTACATTGCTGCAACGAAGTGCAACGTTTTAATTCATAACATATTTTGTGTTACTATTCGTTTATATATATATATTTTTTTATTTATAATGATATGTATAAATAATGTAATAATTAAAACTACTGATTTAACAAGAATATCAAGTGGAGTTAAACCTGGGGCTGGAAAGCTATTCAATGGTCTTGTAGCACCCAATCCACTTGACTGAATATTCATATGTTTATGATCTAAAAATATGTAACCTATATAAAGTTTTTTTTAAATACAGTAGCACAATTGGATTGTTATATTAAATATAATTATTCAATGGTGTATTATGTTTTAATTTATAGTCATTACATTGCTTTGCTAAATTACGTACTGTAAAAAAACCTATACTAATTTTCACCTGATAGGTAGTGATTTAACATTTAAAATGTATCTAATTATACCTAAGATTTTAGCTAGCATTTATCCTGCTTATTAAGATATACAGTATTTATTAAGTACAAACGTTATTTAAAATAATAGGCCGCTATTAAATGATATTTTATCAAATTATTTTAATTTAAATGATCAGTTATCAATAAGTTAATACGAGTTAATTAATGATCCCAAATGTAAGTATGGCTCAATAAATAAAGTGCTTGAAAAAATAACTATTCCTAGAATTAATAATAATTAATTAATTAAAATTTTTATAAATTCACATTTTTAATTCTATAGTTATAAAAAATGTATGAAATTTAAAAGTAACATTAAAATAGAAAATGTTTGTTAATGATATTCATAGTGTATAAATAGTAATCTTAAAAAAAATAAATTTAAATTTAAAATTCAACAGAATTTAAAAAGTCTATATTACGGTTCATTGCTAGTTATTTTTTAAAATGTAAAAACAATATAATATGATCATAGATCAAATATCAAAATTGAAAATAAAATAACAAGTTCATGAAATCGTAAAAATTGTGGTACCTATTTATATTGATACTAAACTTCAAAAAAAGGATAATCAGAACAATTAAATTGTTATTGTGCGATAATATAAAAATCATAATACCGTTATGACATAAGCTTATTATTTTTAAATTTAAATTGAAAAAAACTTATATTGATAAGTGAATTTGAAAATTGTTATTTCGATTTAATACCCAACAAACAAAATATAATCCTATCGATTTTAAAACATTTGTTATGAAACCCTGCTCACGCAACAGTGATATTAAGCTTTTACTTAATAGCTGAATAATCGACGCACAAAAGCATTTTCGTAGACGAAAATGCTGCCCAATTCAATCTAAAGCGTTAAAATAGAAATCGATGTAATTTATTACGTGTTTAACGACGACGCATCAACGCGAAATGGCGTGTTTCAATTCGCCGCGAGTATTTCCGTAGCCTACGGACGTCCTCGTCAATGGCGCACATTATTTTAGTGAAAAAAAATTCAGTAATGAGTATTAAATGTTCGCTTTTACCAATTGATCGGCTAAAGTCAGCCAACATCCCGCTTATCGTGCCGGTGCTATCGTTGTCAGACGGCACTCCCGACGTCGTCGCCGCCGCTGATTGCATTGCATAATTGTGTCGCTGCGTCTGCTGCTGTTGCTGCTGCTCCAACAATTCGTCCTCGTCGTCCTCGTCGTCGTACTGTAAAAAATAATAAACGTGCGTGAAAACAAAATACGAAAGCGCGTTCAGTCATTATGAAAAAAATATAAATAATGTCAAAACCACCAACAAATTGTTTAAATACCACGCACGAAAAAATATCTACTTAACATCTACAAATTTTGGTTTTCCGATTTCTAAACAACATTAACATTAAATACCATATCTTACTACGGCACATAGTTATATATTATATTATGTATATGTAATATACGTTAATATTGTTCATTAATGCAAGCAGGCTAGTCAACGATAATAATAATAATAATAATACAATATATCATAATATAATATTTTATACACAGTCAACGAAATCTGTTTCGTTTAAATACCTAATCGTGATTAATTACATAATAGTTTGCGTTAAAAGCATCCGTTATAATATTATTATACAAAATAAAACATATCATACGAGTGCACGCATGTGCCCTTGACGTTTATTTTAATTATTACTAATTACATAGGTACATCAAAATTAAATACAATACCTACCTACGTATATTATTATGGGATTATAAAACATTAATAAATAATATAATATGTCAAAATAATTAATAATTATGTACTGGTGAAGCGGGAGACCAAGAGCAGGGTGCTGTTTATAATAGGTATATATACGTTCGTCGCAACTATATTCATTTTTAAACAATTTCTACGCTCTATACAAAGACGATAGTATAAATTATAATATAAAAACATAAAGTAGGGCAATATTGCCGACTCAATCGTAGTAATAATAATAATAATAATAATAATAATAATAATAACATTTATCATTCAACTGCTAAGGTCTAGTCTTTACTAACATAATATGAAGATAGGATATTGATGATTTTTGCATTTTTTTTCTTATGATCATATACGAATCAAGCTACATATTTGATTTGTGTATTTCATTAATCTAGAATATATTTATTAATTCATTTTGTATTTTTAGTTTTAAACACATTTTTTTTAACGTTATTTCTTGTAATTTTTTTACATCTTGTAGATCTATTTTAAAACTTAATTTTTCAAAGAAAACGTTTATATCTTTAAAAATATTTGTATTATTATTAATGAAGATATTTATTGTGATTGTATTTACCTCGTGCAGGTTGTCATACAGTTACACACTTCACATTCTTTTATAGACATATTTTTATTGAATATTATATTTATTTAAGCCTTTAGGTAATATTTTGTTTGAATAATAAATATATTTTTGATAATTTTGAAAAAAAATGTAGGTAATCATCAATACCCTATATCTGCCAATATATTTTATAAATTATGCATACACACGCATACTGCTTCATCACGTATAAAAGTCTACGTCCGTGTACAGCAACGGCGCAACTATATATAAGGGACAAGGGTGGTATAGATTTAACAATCTCAATCCTGAACGGATTACACGTTTTTTAGAAAATGTCAAAATACAGCATGCGTACACACTACACACAATGATGATGATGATGATTGATCACTTTTTTTAAAACTTTAACGTCCAACGTTCAACCCTCTATATAGTTACGCCCATGATGAACAGTTACACTATATTATGTACGTATGTTACATCGAATCAACAGAATATTATGTATCTACGTAATATATGTATAACACGTTATATTAGACTTTCTAAATTGATCGTCTGATCAATAATACATATACGTCTACACGTTCACGGCGAGCCACAATAATAACAACATATTCGTAAATTATGTTTTATACTATGTAAAAACAATATAATATGCCAAGTACTCGGCACACTACCTACTTACTACATATTATATTTATGAATTTATGCGTATATACGGCGTACTAATATACGAATACTATTATACGCCATAATATAACATCGTAATATAATATCATGTAAACAATACCATGTCACTTTACCATAGCATACTTCGTGGATAAGTAATACGTTATATAATAAATAGTGTAGTGTAAACATTATCCTTGCACACACGATGTAATATAAATTATACGCCTACCTACTACATATTTGTGATAATAAATAAAAATAATATAATATCTAGTCAATATCTACAGTATATAGGACACAAGTCCTGTACAATCTATTAACTATTTTTATATGGTTTAAGGTGGTTATGTGCCTAAACGTGTTCGTGAACTTAGTGGCGGCTCAAAATATCGAAAGGTTAGGAAAAAATGATGAAATTTCATCCGCATATACCTTGTGCTAATAATTGGTAACTGTTGTTTGCACGAACTGTAACGAAAAACCAAATCCCGTTTGTTTTATTTATTCATCGTATCAAATAATAACAATATATTTTAATTTATCCACTGAATTTTTTAAAGTAAATCACAAAATCATAGACACAAATAGGTAAAACCCGTAGATGTTGTATAAGTACTCCCATTTTTTCAGAATAATTTATATACAAAACGCTTATAAATACAAATTAACAGTAATTTGTAGTTTGAATTTTTATTTGAAAAAATATTAATGGCATATTTATATTTACTCACTCGAAAAATATTAAGTATTATTATTTAAAGAGGGTCTTTGTCTTTGTTCATTTCTAGTATTCTAATTTCTGATTTTTAGTAATGAAATATTTTTGTATTATTTACACAAAAATAATATAGGTGAAATTATAGTTCTAATTTCTAAAGAATTTCCTATCATGTATGCAATTTTTTTTAATGCGTTGATTCAAAATCAAAACTAACTGGTTTGTAAAAATAAAAATATGAGACATAGAAAGATTACTAAGCCTTTTATACTTCTCGTAGCATTAAAAGAAATACATATTTGTAACTAAGGAGATAGGTAGAGACAATTCTGAACAAATAAATCAAAAACTTAATCTTACTTAAATTATTTTAATTTTTTATATTTGTATTGATTACTAATAGTAATATTTATCTATATTAATAATTATATGAAATAAATTTTAATAAAATAACGAAATATATGGAAGAGGAAAGTAGCATTCTCACATGTCCGTGTAACATATTTACATTTAATGTGACACCCATAATATACAAAGGATAAACTTCCACCATGAAATAACTGCCACTAATGTCCGAACTCGTTTATCAGATATATTATAATAATAAAACTAATATTAAAAACATTATGATATTACAGTAATAACATTCTTACGTTCAAGCAATACTACTATAAAAGATACCTTATCATAGGTGCAAATAGGGAAATTAAATCAACGAGGACATATGTTTTAAATTGAAAATTGATATGGTAAGTTTTATCTCCACTCGAAAATCAATTAAGAGTACCAACACCATTTAACAAATATTATTCCAAAATTATTTTTCAATGAGTTATATGATAATAAGATAATACCCATAGATGTACACATACAATTTGTTACTTGTTTTATTTTATTTTTATAATTCTACGTTTTTCTCATTTTGTTTTTTTTTTCTAAAATTCTTTTCGGAAATCATAATATATTTTTCTATCGGTTTCATATATTGTTGCTTTGTTTAAAAAAAATTTTCATTTTTTGTTTGAAGAGATTTTCAAAAACATTCAATAATTAGTGAACACTGATCAATCGTAGACAATAAATGATAATTTCCAGGTATATCTTCTTTCTCTTACACGCCAAAAAAAAGTAGAACCCTATTTGCACCTGTGCTAAATATTATATAGGTATCACACATATTTATACGCATTATGTTGTAAAAAAATTTATGCACCAATAACGGCATTCAGCTATACATAATATTTATAAAAATGACTTAAGTATAGTGTATAGTCCAACAATGTCCATCATCATCCCCGTCGTTAGCGTAGATAAATATAATATCACTGCTACTATACATTACTCCATCCAGAACTTTTGTGAAGAAATAAAAGTAAAGGGTAAATTCCACGTATAGCAAATTCTATTATAAAATGACAATTTTTTGAAAGCAAATCTAAATAAAATTTTTGTGATTACCTATTTTATGTTAATGACTGATGAATATGTATAATTATATAATACATATTCGCGCACTTTCGGTGTTAAAAATTATAATGTGTATTTTTTCTATTTTGATCAAACACGAACGACCATAATATAAGATGTTACCGTTATCACTCAATCGAAAACCACTTACTAAGAATTGTTGCATTTTGTTAAATACAACTGAATATAAATAGAAAAAATAATAATAATAGAAAAATCAGATAAAAAAAAATAGTATCAAATACCTATCTCATTATAATAAATGAATAATAAGTAATTTAAAATTCGGAACTTAATATTGCAATAATAATACATAAATAATTTGTAATTTAAAAATCAACAATATAAAATAATTACGTTTATAATGATTGTAAAAACTAAATTTGTACATAACATTTTTTTTTATTACTAATACGACTCACTGCTTAAAAAACTTGAAGACACTTGACCTAAATTATTATTTTAGTATACTCTAGTCTATAGAATTATTATTATTATTGAGCTACTGCAAGAGTAACCTAGCCCAATTGACTGTAAAATAAACACAATTTCGTTCGCCGCCCAAATAAGTTCTTTTTAAAACAAGTAGAGAGCGAATAAAGTGAAAAATACCACTTTAAGGGGTATAGAAACGATGAAAAATATTTATTTTTGTTTTTGTGAAGGGTAGAAGATGGGTATAGTAAAGGGTAGCGTTTTAAATTTTAAGATCTGCTTCCAGGTGATATATATATTACTACACGACACGGTGGAATTTACTACTCGGTAGTGGTACGGACCACACACACTATATTATATAATATACATATTATACTACTAAAGGCTTTATTGTAAGGTTCAGTATATCATTAATAAATGTGTAGTAAGAAATATAAATGTACAGCTAACTTAACAAATATATTTTCACTTGAGAATATGTAAAATAAATTAAGAAATCACTTAGCCATACTACCAATATATAATAAGTACATATAAACAACCTACTTCAACAATTATTTTTTATGAACTATAAATAAAGGCAAAATCTTGATTACGTTTCCAACAACTGAAATTATTTGAAAATTTTTAAAGTTGATAACTACTTGGAGTTGTCTGATTGCTGCAACATTTTCAATAAATTTTCTTCAAACATAAAACTTAAATTTTAAAAATAAGATTTGAATTTAACTAAAACAAGTGTCATTTAAATATATAAACGTTTAATAATGTCCAAGGATTCAAATTTAAGCAGTTGTCTGTTTATTGAAATCACTTTTAAAAGGATCTTTTCTTAATATTTTGCATGAAAAAAATTGATTTTGTCATAAAAACAGAGTTGCTTGTTAATTGTAGAAATCCCTTCAATTATAGTAAATATAAACTGTAAACATATATTAAATATACAATTAACGGTTTACTAAGTGGTAAATCAATATCTACTGAATCTACTCGTCTCCTATTTCCACACGCCACTAATAAAGAGCCAAGTTCGAATTAAAATAATAAACGATAAACGATTGCATTGGCGTCGTTTATCTGTAATCGAAGGCATTGCCCACACATTTCATTTGAAATCTATACTCATAATTTGTAAATAAAAATAGAGTATCTATAATTTACAATAGTGCGTAGATACTTTATACAATTTTACTCAAAGTGTATTTTCGTAAATGAGTTTTCTCTTTTTTTTTTTTTACTTTAAAAGAGAGTACATTTAAGGGTGTGGGATTCATAGGGGTTGCATTGTATGCCCTATCAAGTCACTATAACGTGAAATATATTTGTGCGGTCGGAAGAAATCCTCACAATAAAGCCCGACACTACTTAAAAATGTACTTTCATCGGCGCCACTACCAGGACCATCGTCGTCGTCTGCTCGACTAACAACACTAATAATAATAGCGACGACGACAACGATCGTTATGAAAGACCCTTACGCGAAAATTCGTCCGACTACGGTTAGCGGTTTGAATGTTTCCGAACGCATGGTTGCTGCTATTTGCCGCCGCCTGCCGATTTTGCTGAGAAGACGACAGCGCGCGGCCCGACATGCTGTTGTACTGTTGTTGATGATGTTGCTGTTGGTTTTGGATTTGCTGGTTTTTGTGCTGCATTTGCTTAAATTGTCGCTGCAGGTGCTGTTGGTGCTGTTGGTTTTGGTGCCGGTTGGTCTGCTGGTGTAGCCTCTGTTGCTCAGCCTTGCCGGTCTTCGGATCTCGATGACCACTCGCTACGACCGCATGAATCGGCTGATTCAACAATTTGCATATTCGATCGTATTCGGGCGTTTTTTTTCAACTATATTCAAGAGTGAAATCGTCGTAGGTACAACATTTTATGAATAAACGTATACTGCACAGCTTTTGGCTGATGATATCGTATATAAGTAGTTAGGTATTATCAATAAAGTATTGCCCAAAAAAAAAAAAATCTCGTGCGTATTACCCTTTTTTTACGTAGGTGATAACAATGTTTTAAGGTAGTAAAAACGTTATGATAAAGTCGAAAAAAATTTTTCTCAATTTTGCCGAAATCATTTTATCTATTATTATTTATTTCTCTTCAAGCCATATTATTACGTTAATCAGACGAAAGTAGTTTGTACAAACATTACACGTGACTTTTACAAGACAAAATTGAGTTATCTGATTTCTACAATACGTATAAATACGTATCTTAATATTTTCAAAATGTTTTTATTTTACTATAGGATAAAATTTTAATGTAATATATACTAACATATGCATATACATAATCATATAGGAAAGAAGATGTTATTTTAATGTTTACACACTTTAAATATTAAGAGAAAAACGAATTTAAAATAATTTATACTTGTCCTAATATATCGAGTATTTTTTATGGTGGTTTAGACCTTGAGTTTTAAAATATTTCTACGATATTAAGTACTATCTGAGAATATTGAAAATTTCAAATGATGATAGAATATTGTTATGTTTACGTCACTAAAAATTCAATTGTTTATTTTATACACAATCATAATATTTATTAGAGATGAATTTAAAACAAATAAAAAACCTATATGCACTTTATCGTCTAAACATTTTTGTAATCGTTGTGAGTTAGTTTAGGAACTTTCATTCTATAAGGGTGGTATATAATATTGATACCCCATAATATAATCTTTTAAGACAGCCTTTAACCCTTCTGACTTTCATTATTCATCTCCATTTTGCTTGGTAAATATTAAATAAACAAGGTAAGTACATAAAATATAGTTTATGAATATTTAAGATTTATTTAATCGAAAATCAAACAATGAACTTAATATTCAAACCAGACTAAAATAGTTTATTTATTTTTGTCAAAACACTCCAATTACTAACTACACATTAAATTTTAATGGTAACTTCATACATACAAGTAAATGAAGGTGTTATAGTGATCAAGTATATTAAAATCAATATATTATTACCGTATACGTCTGATAAAACCTCACGTATATAAAAATAAGTAATAATATTTTGAAATTTAATTTAGCTTCTAAATTTCAAGAATAAAAAAAACAATTGGATTTTCCCTATTTTTTAAAACAAGTTAATTAACGGTAAGCAATTTTGATTGTAACAAACATACGAGCCGATTATTAATTGAAGCAAATAATATATTTATTTATAACGAAGTACACTAATAAGTATATAACATATTTTATTATATATACGAGCATATATAAATACTTAAATCAGTGTAGGTATTTTAACATTCCAATAAAATTTTAAATTTATTTATTTTAAATTTTTAATAGATCGTATTATTTTTATATCGCATAATATAGTCAAACAAATACGTAGCATGAATTTTAAAATAATAAATATACCCAACATCATCGTTAAATTTATTGCATGATCTATTTGGTTATTACTTATTAGTTATTACAGAGAGTAATAATCCACTAAACCGTTTATAACTACTAATTATTGTAATTTATTGTAATATTACTATAAATAGAGATAATATACAATATAATTCATATAATTACTATAAAGGAAATGTTTTTTTTTTTATATATATTGACTGAAAATAATTCTTACATACATTATGTATTTTATTTTATTTCTTTTATAACTAAATAAGTTTAATATTACTTCATTTGATTTTTAGATATTTTGTGTAACAACATTTAATTTAATGCGAAATTTTTAGTATGTTTATTACGTACGGTTCGAGTTAATAAAAACTTAAAAATACTACGTGGTTTTAATATTTAAAATGATATACCATCAAGGCTGGACATTAACGAGTTTAATAGTTAAAAGGTTAATGTCAAATTAAGAAGATAATTGTATTTTAACTTTAACATAACTAGTTATTTTTGAATTTCAGTTAATGTAATTATTTTTAATTAAAGCGAATTCGCTAAATTAAATTTTTATATTAAGAAATTATTATTTTGTTTTCAATTTTATTTTATTTGATTACATTTCAATTTCGTGTTAATGTCAAATTATATTCCGAGTAATATTTGGAATGAATAGTTTTTTTTTTTTTTTTTTTTGTGACAAAAATCTTTAATCAAGTACTAAAAATAAATATTAAGCAAACACCATATAAGTACTTTAAAGTCAGTAAAAATAAAAATTGAAATAATGAAAAACAAAATAAATTATGCATTAACTTATAACCTAACCTACTTATTAATACTTTCTTAAAATCCGGACCCAAATTCATTATTGCTTATATATTATACTAATAATAATAAATATACTAATTAAGATTAAATATTAACGTATGACAGAAGAGGAGTAATGATGTTCACATCACCAAGCCTCTTCTGCTGTAGGTTAAACAAGAAAAAAAATAAAAAAATATGAGTGTAAATTTGAGAAATTTTTATCATAATTATTTGCTAAATAGGTACTCAAGTCGTCTTGAAACACGCAATTTTCCGCCGTAGTATCGTACGCGGATGATATGTTATTGTGGTCACCGTCAATCGACGCGAATCTAAAATGCAAACAACATTTGAATAATTACAATGACTATAAGTATTGTTCATTCGTGTGGTCGTAACACTTCTGCACACAACCCTCATCGTCGACGGGGTGTCTGATTGCGCACATTGTAGAAATTCTACAATGCTAATCGTATGAGTAGTATAATATTGACACTATTATACATGCATGCATTACATACCTGCTACTATTACTGCTGCTACTGCTACTGCTGTTACTGCCGTTGTAGTACGACGGAGAGTTTTGGGCATAGGACACAACTACTGGTTGGACGACGGTTTCTCCACCGCCAGCCCGGAATTTGTTGCTTTGTAAGACACCTAAAATATTTTAGTAAAATAAATTACACGTGTAAATTCTACGTGAATCCAATGAAATGTACTTAATAATCGTACAAACAATAATTAGGTGATAAACAACTCTCTGGAACACATAACAGATTCCTATAAACCATGTGAAAATTGTTAGAATAAATTATTTATAGTTTACGCGTCCTATCAATTTGAATATCATGTATATTGTGTACCTTTATCGATGGAACAGGTGCTTAATGACTGCTTAATGATTTTAATGATGACGAATTTTATTTCAATAGTTATTTTTTTTCTAGATATATCAAGATATTTTACCTAATTGATACCTAACTATGAATATGATTCATGTTCAAAAGCTTTTAAAGTAGTCAAATCAATGTAATTTGTGCTGATTAAAAAAATAAAATAAAATAAAATAATAAAAACATTCAATACCGTGATTATAAATATATTGCGTAATGTATTATTATTTATGAATGAAAAATAAAGTTTTAGCTATTAAATTGGTTTTTATATATTTTATATCAAGTAAACAGCAAATACTGAAAATTAATTTATTTCTCATTAAATATAATCAATAATATCTTTAGAGTACATCAAAGTGTTTATTTATGTGCGCTGTTATTTATGTTATTTGTATAAGATTGAGAATTGAGATTTTAGATAAGCTGTTTGAAAACGCAAAATGCTTAATATTTACTGACGGTTTAAAATTATATAACAAAATCAGGTATATAATTAGGTGGATTATGCAAAATCACAAAGTGGCTTAAATCATATTTTGATAGGGTTTGACGTAACGGTTTATACATAAAATTACAAACATAACTAAATGCCTACAAAATATTATATCTCTCTCACGCCACGCTGGAAGAGACAGCTACGCCATTAATAAAGCCCTGTTAATCGAAATTCACTCCGTTAATGATTTCGGTGTCTAGTAATCAAATTATTTTTATTTTACATCAGATAGACATAGATAAAAATGTATAAAAATCTATACAATTTTTAGGATTTATTATACATCTAAATTAAAACTACCGACAAAATATGATCTGTCTATGATTCTAAATAGTTTCTTACTGCCTTAATGTTATTACCTTGAACCGCTATTTAATAATGATAATTATATATTCTATAAATCAAATTGACTATCCCAATTTTTTATCTTAAATTAAATTATAAATACTTGTAATTAACATTATTATTTAATAACGTCGGAATTAGAGTAAAGCAAAATTTCGTATTTAAAATTATACATTTGTTTTATAAAATGTATTAAATATTATATGACATCGAGGATGAAAAATTAAGATAGCTGAAATGTGTTTTACCGATATGTATTTTTAAATAAAACCATTGACATGCTACCGGAATTTAACCTTGTTTTTGTACTTTTTGATGTTTCTGAAATGAGATTTTGAGATGTACTATTACTCGTTACACATCCGAAATTGTACTATTCACAAATAAAAATCGAATTAGAACATTTAAAAACACTCGATGAATCAACCAAAATAATTTAAAAAATAAACTTTATATTCAATAGATATTTTGAAATCAGTGTTGGTACACTTAAATGATAGAGTATAGACTTTTTAAATTATTAATTATTTAGAACTATCTATCGTGGGTACGTTCATTTAATATTTATTTATATATTTTCATTAATATTATTACAATTTTATAAAATAATGATACATGTATTTTATAAATATACATGTATTACTGTAGTAGTCATACCAGATTGTATTGTAGACGACTGATTGAGTTTTTTCGATCGAGTTTGCTCGGAAAAAACAGACGTTGCCGAAGATTCATCGTTTAACAACTTCGATCTTTGATACGAGTCCGAACTACCCGGATTTGCTGCAGCGTATTTCATCATAAACCTCTCGTTATCAACAATTTGATGATGTAAGTTAATCGCCGCCGAACTACTACTGTTCAATCCTGAGATAGCTAAAAAAAGAACACAAAACGATTAACAATATTTTCACTGTGGAATAGAAAAAAATTATTTGAAAATTACTAAGCATTAAAACAATTCCATACTTTTACACTTAACGTTATTTATAAATTAAATATTGTTTGAATTTGGGGTTAAATATTATCAAGAATTTTAACGGTACATTACTTTCGTGCTAAATTATCATAAGAATTCGATACCTTAAACATAATGTAATTCCAAATTTTCCATTTTAATTAAGTTTTTAATTCAATAATTTGTTTTCAAAACTATAACATCATATAGCTATAACTTTTCTCTTTTTTTCTTTTGCACTTCCAAAAACTTAAGCTATTTATAGCTCCAGTACCAGCGACGTCGTTTCGCCAGTTATGTGCCGTTATTTATAAAATAAATATTTAATTTAAGACCTTAAATTTAAAGCATTTTAAATATCAGACATTAATAATACATTCATAATTTTAGTACATCAAATATCTTGCCATTGTTGTGTTGATGCTATCTAAATACGTGCCACAACAGCTAAATAAATATTTAAATAAATTTTCTTAACAATAATTTTAAGAAATATCAATGAATAAATAATAATATGAAATTGATAAAATTATATTTTAAACGATAATTATTTATCAGAAATTTTTTAATATAAAACAAACTTGTTTTATTATTATAGAAATATAAAAAATAAATAATTTTAATTAGTTTTTATTCGTATTTTTAAAGTATAATTTTTAGTATAAGTAAATAAATCGTTGTCTTCAATACAAGCTTTGCTTATATACAGCAGATAAATCAATCGTTTATTATTTTGCATACATTTTCATTCCGTACTTTGTGTATTAGTATGAAGTCTTCTTGGAACAAATACATAAGAATATAAAAAAAAAAAATTATAATAAGCAATTAAAAACAACAGCAAAAACCCTTAGATTACATCCCTTTTCAAACAAAAGGATCTAGGGACACTCTTAGGATAAGTGGTGGAAGAAAGAGTGTCCTTTTTCACTATTATGAAGGAATAAAGGTTTTAGTGGTTTATTACAGCAGACTGCTATAATATTATACCATTTAATATTTAATATTTTAATATTTTTACTCACTATACAGAGTTTTCCAAATTCCGTACAATAATAACACAATGGGGATTATATTAGTACTAAAGTGATCATAACTAACAGGACCGGCTTAATGGATTTTACAAAGGTGGCATTTAAAATTTTTGTAGGATAGGTAATTTTTAAAAAATTTACATTTAAGGAATGGCAAGTTTGCCTAGGTGTGTTTAAACACTTAAGCCGGACCTGGGCAACCAATTTTATCACACGAAATTTAGAAGACTCTGTGTAATAATAACATAGATGTACAATATCGATCATTTAAATATAATTAACTGACCGGTCAACGTATTAGCCATCTGCCGCTTTCGGAGACTCGTCACGCCGTCTGCACCCGTCGGACTACTCAGCTCGTCCTCGTCCTCGGGTATGGTATACACATCCGAGGCGTTGGCGGTAGTCGCGTTGCCTCCATAGTACACTTGTTGTTCGCTGCAATACTGCTCCTCGCGCCGTTGTTGCTGCTGCTGCTGCTGCTGTTGTTGCTGTTGCTGCTGTTGCTGTTGATGTTGCTGCATCCTGGAGGTATCGACATCGTCTAATAACACTTGACCGTTCTCGTCCAACATGGGCATCGGGCGCAAGTTCATCAGTTCAACGCCTCCGCCAGCCAGACACTCGGCCAAGCTCACGTCATCACTGGAATCCGACCCAGAACGCTCTCCCGGCTGTTGCTGCTGCTGTTGCTGCTGCTGCTGCTGCTGTTGCAGTAACTGTTGCTGTTGCTGTAACAGCTGTTGCTGGTGGAGGTATTGCTGTGAGTTTCCGCCGACGCTGCCTTCATATGGCATAGACACTTCGTTTTCCGGTGACACAGGCGACAGCTGTTCCTCGGGTGACAACTGATGGTAGTCATCGAAACCGCGTTGCTGGATGTGCCGTCTAGCTGCCGCCGCAGCCGCCGAATTGTAACCGCTGTGCTGCTGATACGAGCCACTAGCGGGTTGCTGGTACGCCGAAGTGATGGTGTTTTGCTGCTGCTGTAAGTACGACGACCCGTTGCTGGCATCTCTGTGCTGTTGCTGATAGATGTTGCGGTCTTGGTACGACGGATTCTGTTGTTGCACACCACTTTTGCTGTCGGTAGCGTTATAATACGCGGCTCCGGAGTCTTGACTACCAGACGACGCATAACTCGCGTTACTGGCGATTTCGCTTCGAGACGATGACGTTATCGAAGGCGTTCTACATAACATATGAAATCACGTTTAAAATCCAAACGGAAAATAATTTCGGCTAATTATCAATAATTTGTGCTTGAACCAAAAAAAAAAAAATAGGAAGGCACGAGCTCAATCAAACTGTTTAAAAAATACGTTCCAAGTGAAAAATTATTTAACTCAAATCCACGGAGAGTCCATACACTTCTCAGCCATCACACTTCATTTTTTTTAATCACTTAAATAGCTACTGCATACTTATGTGGTTTAAAAACACAAGCCTGCATGTCAAAGTATGAAAATTTAAATAAAAAATTTAATATAACCGTTAAAGATAATTAAAACTGTTAACGTAAGAAATATAAAATATATGATAGAATTATTATTACGTTTAATAGGAGTTGAAGACCATTGGACGGATAAAGTGGCCTATTGCAACTGACAGAATATATTTTATAGGAATAGTATAAAAGCTATAAGTACAGCCATGTTACTAAATAAGCAACTGTCTTAAACTAAAATTAAAAAATTGTGGAATTCATCAATTTTTTCCAACTAATATACTGACAGTAATAATTTAGTTAGCGTTGACAAAAATAATAAACATTTGATGAAAAATTAATTTAAAAATTAGCTTATACCATCCCCCATTACAAAAAAAAAAAGGAAAAGAAATTAGGTAACCGCTATAACATAGTGCCTATACAGTAGGTGTTCAGGATACCCCGTCAATAAATAGGTAACTTTATAGAATATGTTAAGTTTTGATTCAATAATGAATCAAAACGATTCTGAACAAAAACGCTTTGTTAGCCTATATTACTAAGTATATTTTATTACATATTTATTGTAGAAATACCAATTCACCCGGGAAAAAATAAAGCAATTTTATTATACGTTGTTATTTTACTGTAGTTTAGTTTTAGTGTTACACATTTCACGAGCAAATACGTATCACTATAGGTAATGTGATGCTTTATAAAGTAATTGGACTGAAATGGACAGATGGCCGATCTAGCCCTTATTGGTGTGTTTTCTTACGTTATTTAGACTATAATCTAAACTTTTCTGATATTTTCAAAAACAATTTCGAAAACTTTCATCAAAACCGGTCAAGTAGTTTTTGAACCTTTGTACTGAAATTACAAAGATATTGGTTTCTGTTGTTTATTTTAATAATAAATAATAAATTAAATACTATTTTATTTTATTTCAAAAAAAAAAAAAAAAACCATAGCAACGCATGTCAATTCGGCTAGTCTATACAAATTATATGTTCTGAGCGTGGCGAAGAATGTATTGATTTTACAATGAAGTGAATGAAGTGTATTTTTATTTTTATTTATTTATTTTTGTGTTCATGACCGTCTTCGCTCAGTGTCGTTTTTTCATCGTATATATCAATACATCATTGAATTGAAATTTAACACATCCATTACACTGCTTACAAGATGACGAGATTCACTTAACTTTTACTTATATAAAAGCGATCAAATATGCACAAATAAAGACCACATACATTATTGTAAAATCAATAAATTAGTCACTCCACTCAAAATCTAAAATAGTTACGTAAACAAAAATAAAAAATATTGTCAAGTGAGTACCACACTACTGTACAGTGGGTTGCCAAGTGGGTTACTGAGATGAAAGTGTTAAATTTGAATTCAATAATGTATCATTGTATACAAAAAACGATTCTGAGCGGAGACGGTTATCAACCTATATCATTAAGTACATTTCATGTAATGTTTTTTGATATTGCAAATTATAAAGAGAAATTTATTTTAAGTTATTATTAATTTAACTCAAAAGTACAAATTATATCCGATTTTCAAAAGCAAAATGTTTTGAATAGTTCAAAATCAAAAAAAATACAAAAACAAAGAAAAATGTACATATCTATGAAAAATCCATACTTTCATCACTTTTTTCGGAATTTAGAATATTAGAGAAACTTCGTTCCGCTGCACACTTCCCCCAACCATTTCTAACACTAATTATTATTTTATAATTGACCTAAACCCGAATCAATCGTGCTCTGTTAACCCGAAACCCGAATATTTTTACTTTACAAGTTCTATGTGATGATGTGTAATTTTGTAGGTATTTCTTATTTAACAATAATTTTTTACAATTAATTGGTATTGTATTTTTTTGTTTTTGGTGAATTTTAACAATTATGCGTTAAACTTTGTTTTTTTCCATTCATTCAACAGCAGTATCGTACATCAATATAATTTTATGAAATGAAAAAATATTCCAAGGAACACCTATATTGTATGCCTATATGCATTGGTTTCAAATTACGTTTTTTTCCCGAATTATACTTAGGCCACCCATTTTTTTCCTGATGCAATAATACAGTTACGCGTAGCCAAACATTGGATTTTCATTTTTTTTTTTCATTTCGTTATTTGAACAACTGAATTACATCCAACAACAGAAACTCAGAGTGAAATACGATTCAGGTGCAAAGCTCTCATTATTTCTGCATGCGCTCGACGATCGTAAAGCAAATACCACTTCTATGTATCCAGGCATACTCTCTCGTGGTAGTGTGCAGGTGATCGAATAAAACGCGACAAATATAGTCTTGTGGGCTTTTCTTTTCAGTTTTGTCTATCACTACTGTAAAACTTAAAGTGCTGTTTATTATTGATTAAACCATCAGCAGGCGGTCTTATTGTTGAGCTTAATTTCGTTTTCTATAAAACTTTTAAATAAATAAACGTACAAACAAATATTACTACCTATTCGCCAAAAATTTGCAGCCACTCGAAGCAGTCGAAAAACAACGATTATAAGGGTTTTAGTTGTAATTCGTTTTCGAAACGCGGCGGCTGCGACAATGCAATTAGTTTGCTATCACGCAGCCGCCGTTGCTCGAATTCTGCTCAAAAGAAAATAATTACTACGTCTATTTTGCGCATGACTGCAATGTACTCGTATTTTCACGATCGCAAACATTAAAATATATACTATTGTGGTGTACAGAATTCCGATAGTGAACAAGTATGCACCATGATATCAGCGATTAAAAGCATGCGACCTAGTTACGAATAAACGTATGTACGTCGAATAAGTGAGAAATCATTCTAAGATAACGTTATTTTAAAGGTATCTGACTGTTTTTTGAAAACAATAATGTCTCCAACAAAAATCCCCTATTTTCAAAAATTTCTCTACAGTCAAAATGAGTATTACCTACCTATATATATTATTGACATGAAGTCGTTAGGATTGTTTGTGTATTATACCTTCCAAGTTTTTATGTGGTATATTTATATATGTGTGTGTGTCGACATAATCGGTGTTATTCCGGTTGATTATTTTAGGTTTTGATAGATGTTAATGAACATTTCTCTAGCCCTACCCATTTCAAATTTTACCTAAATAAACTTTGGCTAAACGTCTTGTTTGCACACGCGTATTGACACTGTATATCTACTTGAGTATAAGCAATATTTTAGTATGATTCTTATTTTTAAAAATATTAATAATAGTAATAATCATTATTAGTAATGATAGTATACAATAGATATATTTATATTTTATATTGCATACATAAAAATGGAAAAAACATAGTTTTTTAACACTTTATACTACAATAATTTTAAATGTAGTTCATATCTTATGACTTCTTTAAGGATAAAACACTTTAAACGATTTGTGTACCAGTATTTAATTCAATTAAATTATGTAAGATTTTTAAAGTTAATATTATTACTTATACCTACATAATATAATCAATAACCTGAACAATTACATTATATAGTGCTATTTATATAAATGGGATTTTATCCCCGTTCACTCCACTGACCAATCCTCCTACAATTTTCACCCCCCCCCCTTGCAGAGATTTAATCTAAAATAGCTTTCATAATTCAATACTCATCACTGTCGTTTTATTTTTTTGATTGCCAAAGAAATTAAATACGACAGGAAAACAAAAAAAATACAAAACTGTTTTATACAAAATATAATAAGATACGTGTTATATATGTATATAACTTTATAACTATGATATGCATTCATATAAAATTATCTAGATGAATATTTTTTTTAAAAACCAAATAATATCTACACAATATTTAACTCAGAAATATTTAGTATTCAACAAATTTTAACAGATATTTTTATGAACGTAATTGCTGAAATTTAAATTCTATTCTATAATATTATAAAAAAGTAAAGTATTACTTATTTTAAAAAAATGCTAGCCATCGAATATATAAATAAAAATAAATGAGTGATTCCTTTGAATAGTGTTTCTAATAATTTACTATAATATATAGCTGACAACTATAATAAGAATAGTAGCACCCAAACAATAAGGATCGAACAATTCAAGACTTAAAGTCAATTTTTTTGTGAATGCTATACTATAGGTTTGTTGTTTATTACTTAGGCTCACATATTATCTAACCATAACCCACGCCATTTTAAAATTTAAAAAAACGTCGTACGCCGACTATATAATTTTTGTTACCTGTTCATCGTCAAATTCGACGGCACTACCGGTGCAGGTTCGGTAGCGTCCATATTCTTCGCCTTGGCCATGACGTTCTGAATCAGTGCACGCTCCTCAGCACTCAAGTGGCTCAAATCTAGGCTTAATGGATCTGGATCAGCCGTTGTGGATTCCATTAGATCTGTAAGACATGTATAATAAATATCATGATAACTAAATTACACGATGATACTATACGTAAGTAGGTAATTACTGATTATTAGTGCCAATTTCGTAAAAAGATACTTTTCATTTGTATTTAAATACAAATACGAATACATCAACTCAAAAAGTTTTTTAATAAGTACTTTTAATACTTGTGTCAATAACATAAATACTTATATTGACAAGAATACAAAATATACTTTTTAAGTACTTATAAGTTAAGTAATACAAATTTCCTTTTTCACTTTATTATCATACAAATTACTCTTTCTTTGATGTTGATACTCAAAGCTTACTCGTTAAAATTGACTATAACTTTAATATAACGGCTGCTGTAATATACTATATATATATACCTATATGTACTTAGGGGTGGTGATATTTATTTTTACATTGATATTTCGTTATGAAATTTTATACCGGTATGAATTGGTAAACTGAAAATATCGTTAAACTAATATTTTAGTACAAATGATTATTTCGATAAAATCGATATTTATAATATCTTAAATACATCGATAATGTCTTTATTTTAAGTTTGACAATATTTTGAATGATTTTAATATTACTGGTATTCTTTATTGTTATTATTTAATTTATAGTAAATAATGTAATATAAAAAAAATAGGAAAGTATCAAATTTTAGTTCAATTATAGGTCATTGAATACGAAAAAAGATTTATGTGAAAACGGGCTATCAACCTAACCAACGGTTTATTTTTTAATTTAGGTATTTCATTTTTAGTTCTTGAGTACAAAAATTAAACATATTTTAATAAATTCTTAACTAAAATTTTTGTAACTTGAAATAATTATAAAAAAAAAACCATGTTTATGCATCATTATTATTTTTAAATAGCTTTAATAATAACTTGTGAGGAATCTTAGGTTAAATTTCAAGCTTTCTGACTGAGTGAATAATTATGAAGAATAATGAAAAATTATGTTTACACTAATTAATTTTATATTCCTTCATTAGAATATTTTATAATATATACTACATACATGCGTAAAGTAATTAACAATGGTGGTTGAGTTTATTTTAAAAGCTTATTAGTGCTGGGTCGCATAAACAATCACTAAAGATTTAATGAATCATTAGTAAATTAATAGTCCCATAAGTTTGATTTAGTGGTACACAATTGTTCCATTAAATTTTAGTGAACCATTAAATAATTTAATTGTTTTTTATACAACCAGGCATAAGGTGTAACAAGTATAAAATTAAAAAATCCAATGATATTATTTCTGAGTAGAAAAAATGTAATATTGATCATCCAAATAGAGACCATAAAGTATTCAAATCTAAGTATTTGAATTGAAAATACATAAGGTATGAAATAATATGTTAAATATTTTGATGACTTCAATCAAAAAATATTTTAAATACAATAAAAGCTTTTAAATATTTTTACTCGAATACTTTAGAAGTGTGCTTACTAGGTTATAGTAATTTTAATAATACACTAGTATATTATACTCAGCAGATTTAATAATAATAATTAATAATACGAGACCAACGCACTGCCACCATTGTGATAATAATTTTACGCATAGATGGGCGTGCGACTTAGTTATGATAAGAGTACCTAAATAAGTATATTATACCACGGAATAAAATATTAATATATTAATACAAATATGTGAGACGTGCGTTTTTAGTAATTATATATAATATTTAATCTAGCGCGCTCAATTTATTCCACCATGTTTGTCATTTGTAATGTTTTCATTTATATTGAGTAAAAATTTTAAAATTTAATATTCTTTAATAAGACACTATTAGGTTATATTTTTAAGCTTCAAGTCGTCTGCGGTAAACAGCATTGAACTTAAAAACTTAGAGCACACTAGTCACAGGTAGTTAATAGAATAATAATCAACATAATATATCGTATACATTTACCTATACACGTATACCTACGTATATCTACGTCATAACTCATCATAAAGTATAATCAGGAATGAAAAGATGAAAAATATATACTTCTTTAGGATGTATCGTGTAAACAACACGATTGATGTAAATCCACTTTACAACTAGAGCATATAGAATATTATATGTAAAAGAAACGAAATAGACATAAGGCTTAAATATATATTTACAACATTTTTTCGACAAAATGTTATCCAGTTAAAAATAAAGGTATTAATTTAATTTCAAACACAAATAAAATAAAAAATATAAAAATTAAACGAAATGTATGAAATGGTAGGTCACTATTACTGTGTTAAATTGGTATTCAATGATATATTATTGAATATGAAAAACGATTCTGAGCAAAAATGGTCTACGATATAAATATATATATATATTTTTTTTGATAAACCTAACTATAAAGTCATTTATTTTACTTTTAGTATTATAGTAGCTTGATTTAATTTTTTCCGTAAATATTTCATTTATTATATTACAACTAATTTATTAGTATTTTATTACCTGTTTTAATAATATATTAAATATAATATTAAGTTAATATAATATTTTTAATTTATACCATATTGTATCAACTTATATAACTCAAAATGTAATAACATTTTTTTTTTTTTTTTTTAATACTAAAAAAATGTAAAAATGAATTCATAGTAATAATTAAATAATATCTAATATATTGAAATAAATAAAAAATGCTATTACTTGTAGTAAAATTCATAATAATTTAAGTTCTCACGGATAACGTTTTTAAATTATAACAAAATAATTAATATATCGTTATTTATCGTTTAAGTAAATAATTTCGTCCAATGAAACTTAAAAAATATTTGTCTTTTTAAGTATATTTTTTTTAATTTAATGGTTTCAGTATAAACTACTTATGAAGAATCTTGTATTTAATTTTCAAAAATTTTATCCCAATGAATAACTTTTTATAGACATTTACAGAAAAAAAAAAATTTTAATTTCTCTTCTCTAAAAATAACTAATAAATAGTTTACAATTTTGAAAATGATTATAACTTATTGAAAATGTCAAATATCTGTCGTTATTTTGTTTTTTTTTTTTTTTTTAAATACAATAAAATATTAAAAGTTGATTGAGGAGAAATAATATATTTTACGGGTAAATATTGGTGTTGTCAACATTTGAACTTAAAATGCACATTAAAAATTAATTTAGCTTTTCGGTAATTTTTTTTTTTTCATAGATAAGTTAAAAAAATAATAATGCAACTTGTATTAAACTTAATTACACCTTAGGTAAAAACAAAAATTTTTGTGAATTTTGTCAAAATTCTAAAACTTGAAAAACATTTAAAAAAATATTATTGCTATAGGTTTTTAATATTTTTAACTAAGAATTAATAACTTAAAGAAGGATTCGTATTATATTTTCAAGCATTTTACCGGTAAAATAATTTTCATTCGACATTTATAAAAAAATGCCTTTAAATAGCTCAAAAAATGTCGAAATAATATCAAAGTTTTATCGCAAATATAAAACAATAATATAAACATTTTGATAAGTTTTCAATTTTTTATAATTATTTGTTTTCGAGTTCAATCAAAACAACAAAATCGATTTAGTTGAAAATTCCTATTTTTCCTTAATGTTTTGTTTATTTTTCCCAATTATAAAAATAAGTATTGGGAATTTTGAAGTTTGATTTCTTTCAAGTTTAAACGAGATCCAATTTTATATCCAAAGTTACTCTTATTTTTAAAAATCAAAGCATTATATTAATGACTTATTCACTTCATTCACAAAAAATAACTCACATCATTGTAAAATCAATACATTCATCTTTGCGTTCAGAATCTAAAATATGTATACACTTTGTGGTGCTATAAGAATAAATATGATAATCGATATTAAAATCGACTGCTATTTGTATATTAGATTCTACCATTAAAACGATAGGTAAATAGCTTTTTTTCGAACCCATAGCCGGCTTCTAATTAAATTCACGTTGCATATAAATTTGTACGTTAAAATAATATAACACCGTATTAAATTAAATACTATGATTTCTATTATGCTTTGAATAAATAAATGATGTTGCAATACCAATTATTATAAATCAACGAAAATGAAAAATGAATTAATAAACAATTAAAATATTATCGATCATTAAACAGTTTAGAAGCTATAGACAAACACGTTCAGTATTTACTTTTATTTAAATTGTGCATTAATAATTCTTACTTACTTATTACTTATTAGGTATTAGTAATAATCATATATTATTTTTTGTCAAGTGATTCAATTAAAATAATATTTGAATTATGTTTTTGAAAATATATTTAACGAATCATTATTGCGAAAAAGTGCTAAATGTTTAGATATTATGTCACAGGACTTTTATTGAATTAGAACTCTTTTTTGATATCGTATAATGAATTCGGGAATACAAAATATAAGATCGGCTATCTTATACGAACAATGTATACTCGTTAATATAAGAAGAAAATAAAAAAATAATACTAATAGATGCCAGTGCAAGTTAAACTGTGTATTTTAAAATTCGTCCACCGATGAAAACAATGTTCAAAAAACTTAAAAAACACTGTCCAACTATACCCAACTATAATCGATAAGATTGAGTCTGAAAATAAAGTGAGCAATTAGACACAGTACCCTATTCAGTAAAAATCGAGTGTTATGAATGGGTTACTGGAATGGCTTTCTTTCAATTTGAACTCAATAATAAATCATTGCATACAAAAACATTTCTAAAAGAAGACGGTTATTACAATAATAGTGTATTTTATTATATTTATATTATTTTATATTATACTTAATAGTAATTTAGCTTGCTATCAGAGTAACATGATTCGTTGAATTTATTTTTGCCAAAAATATCGAACTTTTTTTAATATGAACTATTATAATAGTTATATTATTATTATTATTATTGTTAATAACTACTAACTTTTGATTTAAGTTAATACCGATTTACCATAAAACATTATGAATATAGGTTCATGCCATTCATGGAATAAATAGACAATAAACAAAAAATAATTTAAATATTCTAAAAATATCTTTTTGTAAAATATAATATAGGTAAATACCTAAAAATTTAATGTTTGAATTTCAACAAGATAACTAAAATTGTTGTTCTTATTTTGAATACTAAATTTCATGAAAACTTTATTTTCAAATGTGTATAGAAAAAATGTTGATGCTAATTTTTTTCAATAATGAGGATTTGGTAAGAACTACGAGGAACCTGTAAAATTGCAAACCTTAGATATAAAATTGAAAAATTTATACATTTTTAAATAAATTATAATTTATAATTTTTTTAAAGTTGACAAATAGTCTTTAAGTTTTAATATTAATTGTATATAAAATTTTAGAAATCTGTTTTTAATAATTTTAAACCAGAATAAGAAAAATAGATGTGTATTATTCTTATATTAATTTTTCAAAATTTTTGATTAAGCCTAAAAATTTCTAATATTTTTACTCTTAAAAATTATAGAAAATAGCTACTAGTACTACTTACTAGTACCAGTAAAATTTAAGTTTCTGGGACGAACACATTTTAAATTACAATAAAAAAAACTAAAATCGTTTGACAAGATATCGTTATTTTATGCAAGAATTTCCAATTTCATTATCATTTATACTTTTGACGCTCATATAAAATATTTGTAGAATAGCATATTATTAGTTTTTATAACTCTTGTATGCAAGGGTTATGTTAAATATTTAATTAAATTTTCAATTATTAAAAAATATGTATAAATTCTTCACTATATTATTATTTGCAATTTTGATGAATTTCGTCAACATTTTAATTTTAAAAAAACATACAAATTTATTAGAACTTTACACTAAATTTTTTAAATTTAAGTATAGACATTTTATAAGAAACTTTGTTCTAGATTCTCAAGCTTTTTAACCAAGAATGTGTTTTGTTGACATTTATACAAAAACAAATTAAAATAAGTTAAAACTCAAAGAATCAAAATATTTTGTATTTCGATGTATAAAAAACGCTATACATTTGGTCAACATTTCAAGTATCTACCTACAAATTATTTCTTTTTAAATTACAAAATAAAAATAAATAATAATAATAATAATAATATAAATTTGCCGAAATTTGGTTTTAAATAAAAATTCTTATTTTCCAAATTATTCAGAATAGTATTCGGAATTATTTACTTTTAGCTCCTATTGGTACAAATTAAACCAACTTTTCTGTCGGAGAGGATATTTTTATATTTTACTGCTCTGTTCAGAATATAAAAAGCTATTTCATAATATTTAACTTTTTTTTTTATTTAAAAAACAATAACTTGTCTTACTTCTAAAAATTTAGTTATATAATATACTATAACGCTTATTTACACAGTACCTACATTATAACGACGACGAGGTATTGAATATGTGTTATGTTTAAAGTAATTGTCTTTTATGCTTTAAATTATTTAATTAAATTCTACATTTTATAAATTATGACTGGCATAATTTCGTATTTAGAGCCAGAAAATTACCTAGTTTGAATTTTTAGTAGTTCAATAAAAACAAAATTAAAACGTTATAACCATTACGTAACCTTTGAAAAAAATAATTAACATTTTAATCGCAATTAAAACGGACAATTTGATAAATAAAACATCAACGATAAATAAGAAATTACACTATGTATAGATAAATTCATAACATTTAATGCAAAAAAAAAACGTAATATTAAAAGCAAAATTGTAGCGACTTCCAAATTAAAAAAAGTGTAAAATCTTTTCAATACCTTAAATTTTTAGCAATGTTAAACAATTATTTTTATTTTTAACTTTTAAGCGTCGACTATTTTTACTTTCTTACTAGAAAACACATTATAGTTGAAATTCGGAACAAGTTTACTAAAAAAAAAAATATATAATTTTTAATCCTAACTCTTAAGGAAATCATATCCTTAATTTTATATAACCACTTTAGTAATAAGTAATAACTAATGATTATACTCTTTGAATACACTTAAATACAATAAAATCCTTTGTTTGTAAATGTATACTATACATGATAATATCATATTAAGTTAATCAGGTAAAATTAAAATTTGATATTATTTTTGCTTATATGAATTTCAGCTAAATTACTTATTGAAAATAATTAACATGAACATTAAATTAAAAACAAAATTTATTGAATTTGTCTCAAAAAAACGATTTAAAATACGTATGGATGTATGAAGACTAGAAGAATGTTGTTCTAAAGAATTATTAACTTCTATCAATTATAATACTAAACATAACTATAAATGCGCAATCAATTAAAAAATATAGTAAAATTATGTTTTAATATTTTTATAACTATAAATTACATATTATTTTATCTTTTTTTTTTAATATTTTACATTTTTAATTATCTATATTTTATCATTTAACTCTTAAAGTATAATAACTTTTTTTTGTTTACATGTAAGTGTTGAGCAATCACAGTCCATAAACTATTTTCTTAAAAAAAATAATCATTACTACCGAGTACCGACTGATTACTATCTAAAATAATATAAGAAATGTAATTAATGTATTCTTTTCAGATTTACGAGTACAGACATACCATTATAAAAAATCTAATTTATTCAGTGAGTGGTTACAAAAAAAAATATATATATATAACATTTCTTGAACTTTTCAACTGATCAATAAACACTAAGACGCGGATTTTAATGTATTAAAAAAAAAAAAACATGAAATACTTAAAAGCATATTTTTATCTAACTTAACATTATAACTATGTATATAAAAAAAAAAGTCCGAATAAAATATCATAAAAGAACGAACGAGAATATTAGCCATTAGAGTACTTGACTATATCACTAGTATGACCATATAAAATATCGTTACCTATACATCAATTTTATCTTATCTTATTTATAACGTCATTTTATTTTACAATTTACAATAAATTGAACATATTTCCCACAGAATAATTATTATTAGTAATACGAGGTTTGTAAATAGGTAAATAAAATAAAACGAAATGTTACGTATTTATTTGTAAAATATTTTAAAAATACGTATTTACTTCGAAATATGCGAAAATACGTTAGAAAAAAAATCGTTTTATTTCATTCAAGTTGTTATTAAACGAGCTCATTTCTAATAAAAATCGAGCAAATATCGACATTAAATAAAATTATGTATTTACATAAAACTCAACGGCCTAAATTAATCATTTTTTCAATATACTTATACATCTAACCCAAACAACAAATATCTCAAAACGTCAAAACCTTATTTATAAACTATAGATACATTATAAATTATAATTACTCAATAAAAGCAACCTCTCCATCTCTTTGATTGTCTTCAACTATCTTAAAATACAAATTAATTTTGTATCTACGAGTATCAAACCTCGATTAATTAGGTTTCAACGTGATCTATACCATATAAAATAGTACCTATATAATATTAACTAGATATACCGTATATATATATAGTAGTATTAGTAATAGTAGTAGTAGTATTAGTAGTAGTAGTTCCTTTGTATTAATGTTGTATCAAAGTACAAGTAATTTAGTTATAAGTTGGCCATCTATGCACTCAAAAATATGATGTTAATTTTAAAAAAAATCTCACACTACATTCGTTGCCATAAATGCCATCTTATTTTTAGCCTTCTTCATATACTCTATACGAAAAAGTTCAAAGTATTTCAGATTCCCCTGAGAAAGCACAACCGTACAGCGCAGTAAAAATCGATATTTTTTAACCCAGTTTTACACATACGAGGCGTGCGCCCCCATGCGTGCAAACCCCTCAGGGTCGGTGCTGCCATACGAACGACACAGTTTATTATTGTTGGAATAATGTACGTATTTGTATTATAAATATGATATATATATATATATAAACATATTTATAAATAAATAACAAAAGAATGGTCTCTCACGTATAGATTCTCTACGTAGTAAGTGAGTAGCCATTGGTGCATTTAACTTTTTTTTTAAACATTTTATACAACACAAAAACCGTTTCAAACGTTTTATGAAGTTATTCTATAAATTGAAAAGTGAGTTTACGTGAAAAATATTTTAAAGAAATGATCATTTTTACGAATACGCAATAACTTACAAGTAACTAACCAAAATTACGTATTTATTTTATTAATTAAATTAATTAAATATTAAAATTTAAACTACAATGAATTAGTTTATACACATGTGAAATACAAGCAATAAAACACAAATACAGTCATTTTTAATTGAAAATCAAAGATTAATTTTTTAATTAAAATTTGAAAGCATTTTAATACAATAACTAAGGGCTGGTGAAACTCGATTCTGCTGTTTTCAAGCCGTATTCGGTGCTTATTGGAATTAGAAAAGTGAAAATTGTTTTACGGGAAATATTTTCGTTAGTGTTTTTTAGAATGTCTAGAAATCAGTTATCTGCAGGAAAAAGTCGTTTGCAAAGTTTTTGCCTGTTAGATACCGTTGCTATTTGGATTTAAAAAAATAAATACATATTGAAAATGGTGATTTAGTGTCTAGCAATCAGTTATCACCCAGTATAAATCAATACTTGGTTGGGCAATCCATTTAGAGAGGATTTAATGCATTTCCTCTAGCTTGTTCGATGCTTTTTTTGTACATAAAAAAAAAAAAATACATTCCGGAAATGGTAATTTAGTATCTAGCTATCAGTCATCCCGATTAACCCGGTGTCAAAAAATAAAATACTTTTTTCAATTTTATCCTTATTTAGGGTTGCATAAACATGCAGTTTCTAAATACACTAACAGTGTTATAAGAAATATACGTGTTCAACCGTTATTGAACATCTGATTATCTTTAATTTTATTCATAGTCGTTTAATCCATTGTTGAACAATTAACCCAAAGCATTAATTACGAGTAAACAAACCTATACGTTTTTGTTTAGCAGATGTGTAATTTACTGACATAAGTACCAATTTTCCTATTTTATACCTACAAGATCATACAGTACTTACGTCTTACTGACTATTACTGTACTTTAAACTATCATTATGAGACATCTATGATATAGCTATATTTATATTATATTATAGTAACTGATACTGCTATATTTTACTATATCCATGACAAACAAAATAATGTCGATAACTTTAATCTGCCTTAAACTCTATTAATTATAAACTATACACATTTTTAACACAATCATTTTAGTGGTTTTGACAAAAATTTAAAATACAGGTCTAAACTTTGATACACATAATTTGAATTGCGTTTAACAACAAAATTAATAAATATTACTTATAGATAATTATTTTTTTATTTAAATTTTGATGGCATTTTTAGTTCTTAAAATTTTCATTCAAATATATAATACTTATATAAATATATACCGTTATTCATTGATATTGTATGTATTGAACCCTAAAATCTATAATCAATTTTTTTTAGCATGCATTACTAACTAAATTTAATTTTATAGTAGAAGCCACACTTAAAGTTCGAGATTTTTTTCTGGTATAAAAACGTAACAGATATCATAAAATCAATACATGCGTCGGAGCGATGCAAATCTTAATAAATTTGAACACTTGAATTCAAGTAATTTTTAATTATTAACTTGCGTGAAATTTTGAATTGAATAACGTACAGATTATTAAATGTCAATATTATGAACACCAATTTGAAAATATAAGATGTATTTAGAATGCTTTCATTTTTTTTCAATTTGAACCCTATAATAGCTACACAGATTTGTCGTTTAGCCGGGTATTTGTAAATTCAATATTAAACGCGAAAAATATAAATGATAAAATTATTATTTTCTATTTATATAAATTATTTAAATGGGCGTCGCACGAGTACCTTTTTTACCCTAAAAATACTATAGGTCATTTGAGCTCACTTTTATAGCCCATTTTGGTCACGCGCGGATACCGTTATTATCTTAAAATAACCATGGGTCATTTGAACTTGATTTTATACCTAGTATATTTTAGTATTTACTGAAACGTGTAAGACAAGAATTGTTTTGATAAGTAAAAAATATTAAGTATTAAATTGATAATCTTTTTCTCCTTCCCATATAATATGTGTTTATAGATGTTATAAACAAACCATTATTTAATTTTTTAATTGTCCTTAAATATTCTAATTGATTAGTACCTATAAGTTTCATTAATAGTTATTTATTTGTTCGTACTTCTATGATTATATGCACTTGTATACTGTAAGTAATAAATAAGAAAAACAATAACGTTCTGGAAATAAAAAATTATAAATAAAAACTATATAGTAATTCGAAGTATAATCACACCTACGTTTGAACTGTGCAACTTATCTATCTGAATAAAACTGTCTGACATAAAGTTCTCAAATTGTTCATTTCATGATCACGTAACTCACGCGATTTTAACTAGATACGAATACACCCAAACATCCACCTTCTATGATATAAGTAAAATAAAAATAGTACCTACCAAGTAATTCAACAAGAAAATTCTAAAATGGTACAGATATTAACCGGTGTCTAATAATCATTTAAACACATTTCCAATAACTAACTATGTAAATAAAATTAAAGAAAATAATAATAACATAACTTAACCTGCTGTAAATACTAAAGCGTCATCGTTTTTAATTATATTGACTAACCTAAATTAATTTATGTCACATAGTTTCAATGGACATTTACACTCATTATAAAAAAAATGTACTTTACAGTCTTACAAATTATAAATAACAACAAATAAGCAACATTTAGAAGTATTTCATCTGGCGTAGCATTTCATGAAAATGTGTTATAAATTATAAATACATTTCGATAAACATTGTATAGTTTCAACTTAAATTCACTGCATTTCCAAAAATTAAAAAGAAAATTTATCATAATGTTAAATTGTAAAATAAAATAACTATAATTAAACATGTTATTTACGTACAGTTATACTGTACTATAAGATATTTTTGAATATTTAATTAATTTGCTATTTTGACTCATTTTTCAGTGTATCTACCTAAACCCAAATTCTGAACAAAGAATTTAAATGTTTATCGACTAAACAGAGACCTTTCTAAATATTTGCGCACCTAGTTCATAAATGAAAATGTTTGTTATTAAAAATAGTTGTATTTTTATAAATCTTGCAAATTATTATTTGTTTTAATATCAAAAAGTTCAAGTTTAACAGTTTTTTATACCGTATTTTCATCTAACTGATATAGATTGTAGATCATTCGTATGTGATAAAAGAAACTCTAAAATTAACTAATAATTTGCGTTTATTTAATAATTAATATTTAACTATTATAATTATATACAATTAATCTAAATATTTTAAAAATATGAATATCATTGTGTTCAATATAATCTATTTATGAAGAACTTTGTATTAAATTTTTTTAACTGAAAATTGAACAATTTATAAATTTTTAATTATATAATAATTTTTATATGCACTTGATTTTATTAACCTATATATTGGAATACGACTTGCTAATTTATGTGATTATGTGAATACAACATTTTGAACACAAAATAATTCAAAAGTTAATAAAAATAATAAATTCTATAAAAGAATGAAATCATGATAAAAATATCACAATAGGTTATATATACACTTATAGAAGAAATACATTTTGATTCGAATAAAGATTCAAAATACAATAATATTTGAGCATTGTATTGTTACATTCCAATGTGCTTATTTGTGAAAAAACAGTCAATATTAGAAACCCAAAAGAAAAAAAGGTCAGTGTAAAGTATATATGGCCAGCAGAATTTATAAAAATTTTGATTGTTGATCAGGATTTGTGAAAGGTTGTGTACACATGATATATAAAGAAAATATTGGCAGAAAACAATAAAATTGCATTTTTATATACGTTAACATGATTACTGAATAACATAATAATATTTATTGTTTAAAAAACATTAAAAATTAAAATGTTCCATTGTTTGCTAATTATTTTATTCTCAATAAAAAAACTTTTTATTAAATAATGTCAGAATATGGTAAAATATCAAAATTTAGTTTTATTCAAAACACAAAAACAACAGTGTTAACAGATAGAAACTGCAGTATACTATACAATGTATACTGTATAATCAGAGAATTACAGTATTTGTACATAACTAGTACGAGTTATATTTTAATCTATAGGTTCTATTTATGTTATATTAAAAATAATAATAATAACAACCAAACTTTTTCTGTGATGTAAGTATTTACTTATCTAATTCAAAAATATTTTATTCAGATATGAATTATTAAGTCACCCAAATTATTAAAACCTACAAAAAAGACTACATATATTTCTAGGAAAATGTATTTATATTTGATATTAGTAATATGATTATTCTAGTACTTGGTTATGGTTTACTTTTTTACAAGATTAATACAGAAAATTATGTATTTATAATACTTGCAATAGTAATTTTGGATAAGTTTTAACCACTACACTCTAATCTTTAAACTTGTAAAATCGATAATATGTAGTACGACAAATATCACCTTTGTATAAACATTTTAAAAATGGCAGTAAATGGACAATTATGATATTATATTACAAAAATTAATATTATGAATGAAAAAATAAATAAAGCATCGTAATAATATATCCGTATTCAACAGACTGTATACGCGTATAAAATGAAAAATGTTAATATATCACTATATCGTCAACTGACTTGAAAACACTATATGTATACGATATTACATTTTTACAAGTAACAACAATCATCTGTTGTCGCTATATTATATATACAAAATAACGTACACTTATCTAAAATTTATATAATATTATTAAATAAATATCATACGTATAACATATTCACACATACGAGTATATACTATTCAATAAAGCGTAAACATACTATATACAATTTCCAACGACAATATACTTTATATTATTAAATTTGTTATTTATTATTATATTGTGCACAAAACAAGGAAAAACTAATATTACGATTTTACCACAGATATACTATTATCGTAATAATTATAATGAGAGATCGATTTAATGGTGAATATTGATTGGAAATTTTTAAATTTTGAGGTGATTGGAAGTAGCGTACAAACCAATATTTAATTCATGCTTTACTTATAGGTTTAGTATAACCGAAAAAACTATGTATCTCCGGTGTCAAATTTAATGAGAGTGCAAGGAGTAAATGCACCAGGATCTCAAAGTTGAGATTGTTTTAGAGGTTATTTTTAATGTTCAATGTCTTTGTTGATTTTCTAATTTTTTTCTAGAAAATAAATTAAATAATTTTAAGAAATTACTCCATATTCTAAACCGTTATGGACTCAGTATTATCTCGTCTCGTAACTCGATATAAAGAAACACACGATCCGTATGCGGTAACTAGCTAATTAAAATATTTTCTTTTTTTAAATTCAACTTCACTTTTATTAAATATTGAAATATACATAATTATAATAATGCATCATATGATCATGTGTATATTTATAAATACAAATTTGTTTTATACAAGGTTTTTAATGTAATAGCTCCACCAAGGCTCCCGAGACTTAAATCCGGCATTGGATAACTCTACTTAAAATAATAATTTTTAAATTTTATTTAAAAGGTTTTATCTAATTGTTTAAGTTATTGTGGGAATCGATATTTGATAGTTCTATCAAAACCATGTTAAAATCCTATTTTTCAAATTTTGAATATTTGTTTCACTGTTTTTTTTTTTTTTTTTTTTTAATTAAATTAAATAATCATTCAAAAATTGACTATCACAGTTTGTATTAACAAAAATGGATAAAATCAAACTACAGAATTAAAACCCAATCGTTCTAAGTACCTAGCTGTAATTATCTGAAACTTTATTAAGTATAAATTAGTTTAAATTATAGTGAACGTAGGGTACAACATTTTTAAATTTATAGAATACAATATTATGTATTTATGTTCATACACATACACAAATATTGTAGACCAGTATTCCTCAGCCTCTTTTAATTTTGCGATTCACTATTAAACTTTTCTTCTACCATTCAAACCGTGAAACAAATTTTAGTTGTATTATTGTTATACACTTATACATAATATGATTATACATATGTTACCTATTGTTATATACTGCAATAATTATATCATTTCATCGTTTTGTCTTAGAATAATATGCTTGTGACCCATCAAAAAAAAATGTCGATACCCTACGTCAAGTTCAAAATATATGATCGTTTATAACACGAATACGTGACCACATAAGTAATAACAATTTTTACCTATTATCCTATTGAATACTATTTATAAAAATATAAAAAACACACTTCTAGCTACCTTCACACCATAGTTCTCAATATTTATTTACTTACCTACATTTACAGCTATAAACATTATTTTAAAAACAGACCGCATTAAAACTTATTTTCAAATATATTTGAGATAAGATAATATGTTTCATTAAAATATTTTTCAAGATGTAGAATCAAAAATAATTTTGTTATTTATTTTGTAAGAGTAAATTTGTTATGATATTAAAATATAGTATAATTTTATATTATATATTCATAAAAATAAAAAACTGTTAAAATTAATGATGTCTTTTTAACTTAATCCCCAACAGTTGTCATTATACACACAATTTTTATTTTTCAATAAATAACGTGCAATTAAATTAATAATCAATAAGACGTACTCAAGCTTTTTAAGTGTGTACATAAAAATATTATATTTATTTTGTGAGGCACTGATCAATAATCGTGGAAAATCCTGTGAACAATCTCAAAATTCTTAGGGAATAAATATTCTGCATAAATAAATATATTTTATTTTAAGTATTGGAAATACGTTTGACGTGAAGTTATTTCGTTAAATAATATTTTTTTATGAAGAGAATAATTTAGCAATTCATCCATGTGATGCATCTGGTTTGAATTAAAATAAATTAAAAAGTATTTAAATAATAAATTATTATGCTGCGTATTTAATATTTTATCTATGCGGGCAAATAAGTTAATCATGTATGCGCAATCGTTATTGAATATACCTACTGTTATATTATAATAGGTCTTAGTTCGGACTACAAGCAAATTGTATTTGTAAAACGGTCATCTAATCTCTATAATCACTTTGAGTTATTTCCGAATTAAATCCTTGATTTAAAAGTAATTCCACGTGTACAGACATATGTGGCTGAATAGTGTATTCTTTTTAAAAGATAACTTTATAATATTAGAAAAGAATTACCCGCGGCGTATTATTTTCCGACCACGATAACCAGATTTTCTATTCGTGCTGTACTCTCTGCAGTCCTCGGGCGTTTGAGCGACAGAGAGACTAATACAGCACTTCGCTTTAGCGCAATCTTCGTCATTGATTTTTCCTTTACTATTACCTACCTTACCGCCCACGACCAATTATTACATGTTATTGTTAGTAACAGTCATTGTAGTATTATTATTGCTATCTTTTGTGGCTTTGTTGTAATACGTTTTCGACGGGGCGTAAAAGAAATCAGAATCGAAAAAAAATACGAACGTGAATCGCCGAATTCAATACATAAACAAGACATTAAATGAATACATTAATACGTTATACTAAACTTACTATGCCGTTATAAAATATAGGCGTGGTTTAATGTAGTGTTAAAATATTTATAAAAGTATAATTTCAAGTTATTCTTATTTAAAAACTTTCAATGTAATCCTATGTAAAAATAAATTACTCTGAGTTATGGCTATCATAGTTTTATTTCTAAATAATAACGATTATAATTAAGTAATACGCTTATAATTTACACGTATATAATATTTTGTCAGTTCTACATTTACGAGTATTGTCATTTGTCTTCATATGTTTATAGTATACAAATTTACGGACTTAAATAATATTTCGAATAATATATACAGTATTTGGAATAATTTTATTTTCCTGTTTTCTCAAAATTATTTGATGCTGTATTCTGATAATAATATTAAAAGTTTTCAAATACTATATTTAAAATACTTTTTAAAATTTATATAATATTAAAATTAAATTTTTTATTTTAATATTTATAGTTACGTTGCAAATTATAAATGATCACAGTTATATTATAAACATTAAACATATTTTAAATTGTCTATAACTTCAAATATTCTAGAAAATAAATATCATTTTTGTAATTATTAAAACAAAATTTTTTTTAAAAAATATTTGAAATACTTTTATAGTATTAATATCACTTTATTCAGGATACTATTTAGTACTTTTTATAAGTAACCGAATATTTATTATAAACACTTTTTAAAAGTATTTTACCCAAATCTGTAAAATTAACAAAATACATATTATATTTACAGCGGTTCGTGAAATATAAGTGAATATGAACCTATAATGGTTGCTTATCCTTCTAAAACATCCTCCTCAAGATCTTTAAATTAAACTTAGATTAATATTATGTTGTATAACAATTTTATTTTTTAAATTTTGTACAATTATTTAAATAAATCATAATATATAAATATGTATTATTAAATATATAGGTATTATATTTAAATAGATTTTTTATGGATCCTATAGCTAGTGTGATATTTGTTGTGAAACAAATAAATTATCTAACATACTTTCATATTTATTTGAGAATGTTTAAAATTAAAATATTTTTTATAGGTATTAGCCTATTACTATAAGTTCTCGTATTATGTCCTGATACAAAGTCTTATTTGACCATTCATCTAAGACATACAAATAGCCTGGAATATTTCATACAGGTATATTATATCGATATATTTTTGTATTTTATCGTGATATAAACCTATACTTAGCAAAATACGTTACATAATCTCTAAAGAAAATATTAAGATAAAGAAAAAAATTTTGCTTTACGGTTTTTATTATTTAATATGTTCCTAGCGGCTTTTATTTGTGATGTGTAGAAACTTACATTTATTCAATTATATAACTAGAAGTCATTAATTAAGGTTTCTTGGCTTTCAGAAATAAACTATATTTAGCTACTCAATTCTTCTTATTATAAGTACACCCTATATATTATGTAGAATACATTCATATACTGTACTGCCAAGCCATTATTTGAATTTCTTATTTCATATAATTTTATAACTGTATTAATTATATTTTTGAAAGACTAACGAAAAAACACTTTTATTACTACATTGTAGTAACTACAGGTAACCGAGAATAATATCTAACGTTTAGAGATTTTTTTTCAAAGTTTTTATTTTCAAACAAAATGCTTTAACTTATTTTAATCAATACTTATTGCTACTAAATTTAAAATATGTTTTAAGTAAATATTTAAAAATGTTTGCAAAGAGTGTTGCATAATATTTTTCATGAAAATGAATTTGATAAATTAAATGTCTTTACTCTCGAAATAAACACGGATATAAAGATATAATAAATGCGAAAATAAAATAAAAATAGAGACAAAAAATTTTTGATGACATTCTATCGAAGTTGGATAACCAAGACTATCGATCAAATTCTAGTAGACTGGTAGACAGTTTAAAGTATATACAATGAAAGCCGATCAATATTAACAAAACAATTTTTTCTTAACTAACTGTATGATTTTAACCTTTAATTTATAAAATGTGTATTATTTACGAGTAATATAAATAGAAAATAAATGTAATTAAATAAGTGTATTATTAATAATTGCCTACTAATCATTATTATAATATTATTTCTAAATCTCTATAATACGAATTTATAATAAAGTTTCAGGTTCATTATTATAATAATACATAAAATAACTAATTTTTGACAAATATTATAATCTATGAACGTTAACAATTAAATTAAGAAATGGTTTTCTTAGAAAAACACGACACTAATATAAATACTTTCATAATTTATTAAATATTTAATTATTTAATGGTTTTTTCAAACGAAAAAAATCGTATGCGGCCGGTTTCTAAATCATCAATTAAACAAGATCGCGTGTAACAAAATTATTGAGGCTAATACCTCAGTATACATATTGATAAAAATCGAAAGAAAGGGGACTTAAAAATCAAGTCTGTTAAAAAAAATAAAAAATAATTGTAATATTATTTTCCTTTAGGTATATAAACATTGTCCAAAGATTCGATAAAAAAATACTAGTTTATGCATATTGTATACAGAATATTTTCTTAGAAATATTGATAAATATTTTGACTAAAAAATATTCCTATTTGCTTTAAAATGCTTTATAAACGATGTCAAAAAACGTTTTTTTTGCTGCATAGTTGATTTGAAATGCACGAATCCAAAAAATCTTTGTAGATAGATAAAAAAAAAAAAAAACAATTTAAGTGAAAAAACCAAAAATTTGAATTTAAACTCTTTTCAAATAAAATTGTGTTGTATTTTTGATATTCTTAAATTACTACATAAGAACAACTCCGAAAAGACAACTCAAATCGTATGATAGATATAAAATGTTAAATACGAAATGATTTATAAATTTTCGGAATCTCGAACAACGCAATAAAATTGTTTGAACTGGATCTTATGTAGTTTGCCCTCAACCACCAAATAATAGCAAACAATTTCCGCCGATGGGTACCTAAACGTAATAGAGTATCGCGTTGTTTTCGGGTAGATAATGTGGGTATATGTACCTATAGGCTTTATTATTATGTTAACAAGGTTTGACTACGTTTATATACAGTAAACTTAGAACATAATGTATAATATTGTTGTATTATACGTCGGTAACCACTATAACGGCAAGTAGCCACGTAGAAAACAAATAAATTGCGTCATGCCACGCACTCACCCGTTTTACACACTGACATTATATAGTTAACTACCTTACAGTATAAATGACACGACTTTACGACGGTGAAAGTTTACAGTAGCGTTGGTTTCCGATCTCCCCGCAACATTCAGGGGTGATTTGACCAAATAGACAGTTGACAGGTATTGTGAAACATAATAATTTCTAGGAGGCAGAAATCAGTAAATATATACAATTATACAAAATAGCTATTAGGTACGTTACATTGTATTCTATATTTATGAAATTACGACTGTTCAAAATTAGTCTTTGATAAAACATAACAATATTATGTATGTATAAATTGTACAAAATAAACATCATAAAATATCCCGTTGTAACATGACAATGTCAGTACTACGTTCTAAAACCGTGACTTACACAAAACAGATATTAGTTTCATGAACTTCAATCATATCGTATACACAATATCTGTGTAATACGTATCTCTTGTTTATTTGTTTCACGAAATAGATAACGACCAATCGCATAGTGTAATTTTGTTTTCATTATTAAACTTAACAGACATTCAAATAAAATTCTATTCATATTATATTAAATTTCATTCAGCTGTTAATTTAATCGATTAATTTAAAGCTGAATAAATAGTTTTGTTAAATTTATACATTATACCCGCCACTTTTGCTTAAATAAATTATAATCATATATTTATGCATAACTATAAAAGTAATATATTAACGTAATTCCTAAAAAATTGATGTATTGTATATTATTTGTTTATGTTCAATAAATAAAATGTCATAAGAATTTGCCGTTATAAATCACTGCATTGTATAGCAAATATTAATTATAAATACATATTTTAATATAAAAATTTTAAAAATTTAAATTTAAAAAAAATAAATGATTGCGTTTCATTAAATATTCATGTATATCAGAAGATTCTTCCAATTTTAAAAGACTAAACATTTTATCTTTTACAAGTGCCTATACGACTATAATATTATATTCAATAGACGATTCAGTTTAATTAGTATCTAATGAACATTTTATTGGAATCACAGTGCATTACGATACTTGTTCAAAGTTAAACATACATAATTAAACTTTTTGGTAGCTTCCAGATTAAAAAAAAAAAAAATGGAACAGTTCCACGCTTGTAGCACATTATAAGGATGTTTGTAGCATACCGGTAAGTACTGATATAGATGGTAAAATTAATTATTAATAAAAAATAAAATCATTTTAAGCATCTAGTTATTATCTAATTTTATGTGAATTTCACAAACTATAATACGATTTTATACAATACGTTTAAAATTAAATTTATATATTACTTAGTTTATAAGATATGATTGATATTTTCATACTTTGAAAGTCCATTTAAATAAAATTTATTTCACAATGTTAATTTATTATATTATAAGCTTGTTATAACAATTAAATTCATATAAAATGCCTAATATTTCGCAACTTTGACAGCAAAATTTAAAATGAAAATTTATAATACAAATCAATAATTCAATGAATTATTGAAACTTAAAAATTTTAAATTACAATGAAAAACATTCATATTTCTAAAAAAAATAATGTTAACAATTTTCAATTTGTATTATTTTTACTTTTTTAATTATGTTATTTTTAATTCAAAATAAACTTTTTGTAATTAAACGAATTCACTTGACTGACAGACGATTAACCACTATTTCTTTAAAAAATATTATTTAGTAAAAATCACCCATTCTATTATCATGTAAAATTATTTTAATTTAGATTTGTAACATTGACAACGACAACACCAATAAAAATAAAAGTTATTCAAAAATATGGTGACATAGAGCGATTGAGTGTTACACGCCCATACTCGTTTATCGGATAATAATAGTGTTTCTTCAAATACGAGCTGTAAGTGACGTGCCGTCATTTACATGTATCTATATTATTGTTGATTTGGATTGGAAATAAATTTGATTGATTGTGAAAATAAATTTTCAATAAAGATTGGTTAGTGAAGGAATAGTATAAGCTTTAGAATATTTTTAAAAACAGGGGGAGTAATAAAAAGTCTATAAAATGTAAATAATTTCTATTGCCGTTCATCACAAATTACCTATACTACTCAAAGTCTACTTATACACAGTGGGATACAAATATATATATATATATATATAATATGTATATATGTATATATGTATATATTAATTTTTAAAATTATTTTACAGTCTGATATAATAAAATAAAATTGAAAGAGAAGCAACTTCACGTAGTCTCTTTATATGTAGCTAGCGACTTAAAAAAAAGGAACTATGTAAAGTTACTCTTCTTCTGTATATCATATTAATTTTATAGTCACCTAGAAAATAATTTTCAAATTCTAAAAACCAGTAGATAATTTTCTAATAAATTGGTTGCAATTTATGAGAGATGGCTAGCTTAACGTACGTCTAATCAAGAACTATGATATGGCCCCTTTGCCCCATAACTATAAACTACTGAAATTATATGTATTTTATCATCATCGATGCTACGCCACCACAATTGTTTATAATTTTCAAGACAACGTATATCAATTTATATTATTTCTAAAATTAAAATAATTAAATTATATAATATAATAATTATATTTATCATGAGAAAATTAAACTTAAATTCAACAGATCCATAGAGCGACAAAATATAATATTACGATGGTCGACTTATTTAAAAGTGCGCATCTATATACATTCAATCAATCTTTAAAACATAAATACAAACGCCCGTCGAAATAAATTGCTAAATACTCTTTCCTCTCCCTAACTTGTATAATTTAATTGAATTTAGGAAACCGCTACAAATATCAACGAATATCTAACTAAGACGAAAACTAAAAATATAACGGTATAATGTACTTATGTATATATAGTGATTCACACAAACAAGCTCACATCCTTTATTTCCATTAATAACAAATTGATTCTAATTCTGATTTCAAAACTTTTAAATATAGCTTCAACTCAAAAGCCCATGTACTTAAATACTTGGATTTTTTTTTTACCATTTGAGGAGTATCATGACGATATCAGCTTCTTTTTTTCTAAATAATAATTGCCCTTTTTTGAACATTTTAATCTAACTATCTAAATCTCAATTCGAACTATTAAATCTGATTTATTTAACTTTTATTTACAAAGGTCCATTACAATTGGTTTGAAAGGTATGGGTATGGTGATTTTAAAATTAAAGTAATTAATCTTTCAACATTTAATATAATATAAATACAAGATCCTTCAATGTACACTTATTTTCATAAAACTATTTTTAAGGACTATTATCCTAAATAAATACAATTTAATAACTTAAAAATCACTCTTCTAAATTGTTAATAATATACATCAATGTCAATAATTTGCTCAATGAATTAAAGCAAAAAAATTTGGATCCCATTTAAAAAAAAATTAATAAATTTGTATGTTCGCACAGAACACTCCATATAAATGAGATGAAAATTTAAAAAACCCAATAATTTTAAAATATGGTTTGTAACTAAACTGGAATATTTTTAAATCCGAATTTTAATAAACCCATTATTATGAAAGTGAATGGGGTGAGCATGCTTGATGAATCGCCCTGCATATTATAGGTATACATATTATAACGCCGGGAGCTTGATTTAGCTGTTGCTGATTATTATTACCCAGGGATACACTAACTGCGCCACTGCCTCCCCCTCCCTCATTGTAATAACTTAACGGCAGCTGACCATTTAAAGTTTTGGATAATTGAATTTTGCTGTTTGCGGAAATCCGTTTGACAGTGAGGCTGCAAACTCGATCATAATTTATATTATGCAACAATACTGTTGTCGTTTCTATGTCGATTGGCGTTATTTTTCTACAGTATAATTAAATTATTATACATTCGTCGTGATGCAATGACGACACCGACCTCAATGCGTATAAGTGGTATATATGGTATATACTATATAGACTCAATGACATCCACTATACCCATGTATAGTTGGTATACATGCATAACAGTTGCTATCATAATATTTTATATTCGTAACCCTGCCAATCCATAAGCGGCTAAACCTATCTCTGATCTATGTCAATCTTCGTATAAAATGTCGCATATCCGTTATATAATATACACTGAATACCACAGATAATCAGAAAAAAATGTTTTTAAGTAGAAAAAGTAAAATACATAGTATTTAATGTTAAATATTCATATTAAACGCTTTAAATAAATTAGTCATCAGCGTATACTTTCCAAAAATGCTATAGTTTACAATAACTCCAATTTATTTTGTTGTCTTTAATATTAAAGTGAATTCGCATATTATTTCATTTTAAAATTTACAAATATGCTCAGGATTTAATTTCTCATAACTTGTTTCATAATTAAAATATCAATAAAAACCTAGAATATGCCTTAGATAATAATCTTATCTTTAAATTTTATACGTCGATTCACTCTGATTTTAAAAATAACAGTGTAAAATGAGTTATTGTGAACGTAAAATTTGCTTTGTTATACATTTGTAAAACGAAGATGACGCATGCTATAGTGTCGCTTTCTTAGACTTTCATTAAATTTAAAAAATCAATTTTAATTATTGTGCCCATGTGAGTTATACAATTTATTATAAATTACGTATTATTTTTTTAACAAAAATAAATTATACTATTGCCAATCAATTCATATTTAGAGTTGTGTTATTGTTAAACATATTACATTATGTATTAATTACCTGATAATAAAATAATAAATATCGCATCACCTTAAAAATAGAAATTGAATTACTCCAGGATAAAATACAAATTTTTAACTGTAATATTTATGAATAAGTACCTACCTAAAAATTACTTAAAAGTAGAATTGATGGCTAGTCATTATATTTGTCGTAATAATTTAAGTAATCTATAAATATATTTCATAATTTAAAGAAACTATATGATTAAAAATTGTATTTTACATATTTTTGAATTACTTCATATAAATGCATATTTGAGAATATTAGAAAAATCAAAAATAAACATTTCGCAATTTTTTTATACAGCAAAGTTATAATCGAGTGTATATGTGTTAGGTTCAAAACACATTTAGAACATTTTCTGTATAAAAAAAAGTAGTTACATTAGAGCATTTTTTTATATATAAATTATTACTGTGTGATCATAATATCCGATACACAAGTTTTAAACGAAAATAAGATATAAAGATATAGATATATTTCCTTCTTATATACATCTAGCAGTAGATATAAAAAATATTAATGTAAAAAAATATCTTTCGATAAAAAAAAAATTAATAATAAAAATAAATTTACCGTGTACGATTATTTTTACATACCTATGTTTACGATTTCACTACTAAAATAAATTGAAGACAATATTAGAAATTTATATACGTATGATCTTGACAGTTATAATATCAAAACTACTTAAAGAGAAATTTTTTTTTTATTTAAAGAAAATCGATGTCAAGTTTACTTACAAAATAACCCTCCTCACAATACCAAGCCAATTTATTGATAGAAATTAGTTTTTTATCGCAAAAAAGAAAACTTTTGAAACAGGTACAATCAAATCACAGCAGCGTTCGAATATAAACAACGTCTTTTTGATGGATTTATTTCGTTTACTTTTTCCTCTCTCTTTATTTAAAACTTTAGGATGATATGAAAAATTTGAAGATATCCATTATTCTTATATTTCTAGCGATGTATTAATATACCGTCCTTCATATACAAACATTATATGTATATAATATTATATACCATCGTAATATTTTGCAGTTTATTCGATTTAAACACGGCGACGTTAACGTTGACATTTTGACACTTTCATTTATTTATATATATATACCGCCACCGATATCGGTTCTTTTTAAGAGATAATGGTTGTTATCGCAAAATGCTCAAAGGGGTTCTTTCAAACGTCTTCGATTGCTATTTTATTCCACCCTTTTCGACCCATAATATTAGTTTATAATACACCATATAATGATGTGCAATGTACTTTATATTTGTTGCAATATCAGCAATAACCCAAACGCAATTTAATCCAATAAGAGATGAATTTATAGGTATGTCTATATTTATTTTAATCGAATGACAAAATCAGACGTCACGTCCAATTGATAAAAATTAATAAAAATACACGAATATTTTAATTGTGTTTATATAAAACGAAATATTTAATATTACAAATTACAATATAATACTATAATAGCACCTATGGTCAGTAGTTATTTTAAAAACTTCGCAAAAGTCGAATAGTTATAATATATAATTTGCTTTTTATACCAGAATATGTATAATTACTTAATAAAAATGAGAGATAAATTAAAATTTGTTTATATTATGATTTAGATTTTACACAATATGTATGCTTAATTACTATAATATATATATTTATAGTTCGATAGATATTCCATACATAATACTCAAATTCATTGAGAATAATAAATATTGATGAATTTTATATCAATTTTATCGTATTCTTTGAAAGTAAAACAAATAAACTTTCACAAATTGTTTTTCATGAAGTAAAAATCTAAAAACCCAGCTACATGAGAAGCTTGAGGTCGTTGTATTTTTATTTGACCTAAGTTCATTTTTAGTAGTTTGGCACCATTGTCTATTATAAATTTTATATCTTATATCATTAACTCCAGCGAGTTTATTAAACCCATAAAAATTAAATTACCCATGTAAATTACATCAAATAGTTTTAATGTAAAATTTGTATTATTATAGTATTATTATAGTATTTACAAAATTGATTATTTTCATGAATAACAATTTAAATATGTATATTTTTAAACTTTTAATACTGCATTATTTCAAATTTCAACTACATATCATAAATCATTATAGAAACAACAAGATATTCTATTTAAGTATTAAAATGCTTGTTTTAATTTTTAATATAAGAATAAGATTAAATAGACATTAATAAAGGTTAAGCAATGAATTATTTTTTATAAATATATGTATACACACGTATTTAAGTTCAAGAAGTGTATGCTATATATTAATATAATATTATAATTACACATGGTGTTAATAAAATTTATGAACAGCGTCGTTATAGATTTAATTAAAAGCATGTTTTCAAACAAGCAAAAAATACTAAGTAAATATATTATCTAAATAATAAACATATTTTCACAAACGTGGATTTAGGAGAGTCAACCCTATTATAGATCGTGTCACATTATGATTTATTTTATTACAATATATATATATTATATATATATAGTATATTATAAACTATGTGACATATTTGCGTTTGTTGTCAAAAAAATAAAATACACTTTCTATAAAACTTTGACTAACCGCACACTCACAACCATACAATATTTTATCTAGAAACATATACTCAGTTATAAAAAATAATAACAACATCATAATACGTCATTATTTTCGAGTACACATTATAACGTAAAATAGTCACAACAGCAGCATTAACTGCTACTGCAGTTACAGCTGCTTTTACCCGCACCGCACCAAAAGCGAGCTTGTCTATACATTTACTTCGAATTTGGTGGTTAGATATAATACGCTATTTACGCGTAACACGAACTATTCTTGTTAAATCACAAGTTGTAAATAATAATTTACTTTATAATTATACTATAATCAACTATGTGTAATATAACGACCGCCACCACGATAATAATATATTCACAATCGTCGTAATGCGTAATATATACTATACAATCAAACGAAATTCACTGCCATTTTTAGTTTCTATTAGATGAGACGCCAAATTATGATGCCATAAAGAAGTAAAAAATGTGTAACAGTTACTATGATGTAGGTAGGAACGTGTAGTGTACACATATCGATTTTGACTTCTGGTAACAATGCGACAATAACTGGTGATCACAGCAATTAAGTTACTCTAAAAAATCTAATTAATAGATTACTTATAATAATAATTTTAAACTAAAAATGTTATCATAATTGATGACACGCAAACTGAAATATTACGGTGTGGTTTGATAACACAGTTGGGTCGAGGGTGATTGGATTAAAATGTTCATATCATTCAAAGAAAATCTCTGAATACTACACTAACGACCGCCAGACAAGTATAAGTAGCATATTTATAGTTCGAAAATCGCAATTGCATTCTTGATATCGCACACTACAATTTAGGAACAAAACAGAATCGACATTTTTCAATCGGAACTTTTGGAAATTTTACCGATTTTATTCATTTATTCTCGAAATATTAGGAATTAAATTCAAATTCAAAATTAAAACTGTTGTAAGTATTAGGACGATTTAGTTTTTAGAAGTAATCATTGCGTATACATGTCTTACTTCATAATATTATAGTTAGGTTATAAAGTTTTAAGAATTTTAACTTCGAAGTTCGAAGTAAAATACAAATTAGCTTTAATGATTTGTAATAGTTCTAAAAGGTAATAATTATTTTCGCTTAATACTGAATGCTCTGAATATGTATTACGTTTACAAATAATGCTTTTGAAATTTTGAACCCGTAAAAATATTTTGTCAGTAACTATACATTTTTTTTCGTTCATTCTGTTTGGGCAGTTCGATTCCACATTCCACGCACTGGTGTACAATTACCTTAACTTGAAGTGACCACAAAATTATCCCATTTTATTTATTAAAATATCATATGTCTCCTAAACTTCAAACAACACACTTTTAGTCTCGTTTTTAATAAAATTTTCCATTTTAATCCCATTATTCCCATATTATTTACTTAAAGAAATCTGCGTAAAAATAAAATTAATACATGAAAAATAAACAATATTTTTTTATTTTAAATTATTATTGAAACAAAAGTTAATAACTATAACTTAAAAACAACAATATTTGTTTGATGACGAATAGTTATTGTTAGAAATAAGTATGAAGTATGTCCTTAATTGCGAATTGCACAGTGTAATATTATGATTACCCATAACACGGATAACATTTACCGCATAATATAACAGCAGACGAGCATTATCTTCAAAATATAAAAATTATAACAATTTTTAGAAATTACTTAGTAAAGCCAAAATCATTTTTGTCTCGAGGTTTTTATATATAAATATATAAAGTCACCACAAATTTTAATATAATATTATAATGTGTTAGATGGAAGTCGCCATCACTTAGATCAACGTGTTGCATCGCTCCGAATATTAAATCGAACACGTAATTCCATACGATAATAACATTTATGTACCATTGCGGGCAAAAGCTCTGCGCGAGGCGATGTCATAATTTTATCATCAATATACGTCGTGTATAACATCGTCGTTTGCTATATTCTAGGTAGGTAAGTGAATTGTTCTGTGTGACCCGCAGAAATTACAACGAAAGGAATAATATATATATATATATATTAATGTACAGATTTCGCTACAAAAAAATAGATGGATTTGAAAAACAAAAAAAATTCAAAAACTATTTCGAATTAAAATGTTCTAAATTGCTTTTGCTAGATTTTTTAACAAACGCAGTTTATTCTGTACAGAACACAACATTATCCATCAAATTATGATCATTTGCATGAATACACTTGGTAAGATATTTTCTGAAGTTTTCGAACATTTGTACACAAGTTATCTCATGTGGAACGACATAATGACCGATTGCTTATTTTAAAAAAGTCTACTGTTTCTACTACCTTAGACCAAGACATGATGACAATTGAAACTGCATTGTTTTACCAACACAACTATCACAGGTTTATCCCTCTACTCCATCAGCATCAATGAGTAACACCTAATCCAAATCCATCCATTTGTTATAGTACACTCTGTATAATACCTACACCTATATTTATTATCATCACAAGTCGCGTGATGTAAGTGGATGGTTGGTGTGGGGAGAAAAGGACAAAGGGTTAAAGAAAGGGCGTATGGATACCAAAATGCCGAACCGTGTGTGATAGACGCGACGGTTGTATTATAACACGGATTGGTGAACCATAGAGTGACGCGTGCACGAACCAACGTCAAAGTCCCACGTCCAACTTTCACATGCCAGAACTTTATATGTATAGGTGAGTACTGAGTATGTTTGACGATACCACACATTCAATCCAAATTCATCTCACCCTTATCTCTTACCCCCTTGCTACTATGCACGCACGCACCCACAACGAAGTTTTGTAGTACGTAAGCAAGTACACTCCACCTTCACCCCATTCCGGCAAAGTGTTAGACGTAGCAACGACTACAAAAACATGTATGGCATGTCGACCCCACCCCAATTCACCCCGATCAAGAATCTATAATAATATATTAGTACGTTAGCTTGATGATTGCGGCGGCCGTATATACATATAGTAATAATAATAATATGTAACGTTAGAATTATTATACAAAAAAAAAAAAAAAACGTAGAAAGTGTATATTATTCAGGATTTGAGTAGGGAAAAAATTAAAAGGATGATACAAAAGTGTAAAAACAATATGCTTACCCAAAGATTTGTGTGTCTTAAATTAATTAAGATATAATATTAGGATGACACACTAAAATATATTTTTTTTAAAGATCGACTTCATCACCCCTACGACTCGAACACTTAAAACCCTTATGATATTATAGTATACTATAACAAAGATCGCACTTACTTGCTGATGGTGCCGGCATGCCCATGCCGACATTACCGGAACGTTGCTGCTGTTGCTGTTGCCTTTGCCGCTGTTGTAGCTGTTGTTGGTGCTGCTGCGGTTGTTGTTGCTGCTGCTGCTGCTGCTGCTGATGTGGCAATGACTGGGACAAGGACCTTCCACCGCCGGTATTGCCACTGGTGTACAAAGGCGTCGGTGGCTGTTGTCGGTAAAAGGAAGGCTGTGATTGTGACTGTTGCTGTAGTCTACTCTGTGGCTGCTGCTGCTGCTGCGACGGTTGTCTCGGAAGTTGCTGTTGCTGCAGTGACTGCTGCGGATACCCACCACCACCGGCCAAACTACGTTGTTGCTGCGACGACTGCTGGTTCATGCCGTACTGCCTAGTCGCGGTAGACGCACCTCCACCGGGTCGTCCGCCACCAAAGTCTTGCTGCTGCTGGTATTGCTGCTGCTGGTGCTGTTGCTGACGGTGGACTGCGCTCTGCGGCTGCTGCTGCGAATCGGTGCCCGTGACCATATCATCACCCGCCGCCATCAGGCTGTTGATCATCTTACTGGCAAAGTTGAACATTTTTGCCGTGTGCGGCGGCGGCGGCAATGGCAATGACTCTTTCGTACAACGTGGCGGTTACTACCGCCAATGGCGGTGCCACCGCCGCACGCTCACAAGTTCGTACCTCGTTGTGGTCGTAGTCTTTCGTTGTCACGGATGCTTGTGGTATGCGAGATGTACTGGTGGTGAGATGACGAAATGGCTTGTTTAACGTGGTTATAAGACGACCGTGATTACGTAACGCGTAAAGACGAATTTAATGGAAAATCGCAAGGGAATGCGTGAGATGATAATGATATATAACACACTTGCAATTAACGTAGTTTTGCAGAGCGACAATCAGCCGGTAAGTATAATTACGTATGCCGGCAATAGTAATAATAATAATAATAATAATAATAAAAATTACTGTATACACGTTTTGGTAATCGTCAGAGTGACCGTTATCGTTATCGTTATACGGTCGGTGGCGATCGAGTGTTGAAAGAACGACGGGCGCGTACACCCCGAACGACCGATCGTACACACGAGCGTACACACCCCTAACAAACACACAAGCGCGGCAACGGGGGCGCGGCGTGAATGACGTCGACCAAGTTCGGCTTTGGTCGGCGGCGGAGGCGTTCGGCGGCGGTCGGTCTGCGCCGTCGGCGTGTCAAGACAACCGTCAAAACCTACCCTTTGGTACTGACGGCGGCGGAAGCGGCGGCAGCGTCAAGCGGCAGCGCTCGCGGTCTCCGAGTCGTACCCACCCCGCACCACGCGAGGCCGTTCCGCCACCAACGTCGTCTACATCGCCGCCTTCGCCGCATTACACGGCATGCCGCGCGCGCGCCTGACCGTCTGACCGCCACCGCCGACAATCGATACCACCTCCGCCCTCGTCACCGCATTATACTCCTCCGCCTAAAAACAAAACAAAAAAAAAACCATCCCTCTACAGACGACTATAGTGAGTGGGCGGCGGGTGTCGAGTGGGTGTGTGGATGTGAATGTATTCTCGGTATATAATATTGTACGCGACGGCGTTAAGGGTATGATCGCGTGGTTATTACCACGCCGTCGAATCCATATCATCTGCACCACGGGAAATAAGGACGGTAAAATACTCTCCGTGGAAATTAAAGGAAAAATTATGAAATATAGTGATAATATTTAAACAATGATATTAATGATATTATATCGAATTGTTTCATAATACTAAAAGTTTCAGAATTTTTTTTTTTTTTTTATGTATACCTACTAAACTTTTTTTCACGTGCATATCACATATTATATTTTGAAATTAGAATTACATCTTGCTTCAGCATGGCAAACAAAAAATAAAATAATATTAACATTATTTGTGTTTAAAAAAATGTTATTGGATGAAATAACTGTTAAACTATGTGTTTTCCCTATTTATATTAGTTGGGTTCATTAAACATCAACTAAAATAATATCTACACACCGACTACATTTGTGAATATATGATACTTAAATTAGTCGGTGTTGTACGTCCATTCAAATACATAGGTTAGGTGTAGTAAAATTGTTATAGTTGTTGGTTTTATTATTTATTTTTTTTTTTTAAATAAATTTCAATTACAAAAATAAGTTAATCTCATTTTAATAAACATAATTTAAATTTTTCTTTATTATTTATGTGTTATATGTTACCAAATTCTTAATTATTATTTTAATAAATATATATTATTATACATTTTTCAATTAGTTATTGTAAATTTTTATTGTTTATTTAAGAAATGATGCATATTTTAGGGCATATTTGTTGATTTTTTTAGGAACAAATACATATAACAAAGATTTTTAAAGCATAAATTCATTAGTGTTTTATATTATAAAAATAATGTAGCGCAGATAAATTGTTTTTAATGAGAAACAATTCTTACGTTAATGAAAAAATGATGAAAAATTTTTAACTATTAATAAGTACATAAACGTAAGCTATACAGTGGCTGCAGGAAGGAAGAGAGGTGAAATATATCTGAGACGTAAAACTGCTTAATAAATAACATTACCGCCGTAATACTATACAGTATTTGTTTTAAAAAAAAGGCACTCTATAATTTAAACCGTATATATACTATTTAATCATTTCATCATAAAAGTCGCACGCTTTATCAATACCAATAGTCTTAAAAATAAATTAAAATGAATTGTTTTTACATTTACATCCCTTTTTTATTTTGAATAGTGTTTTTGTTTTTATAAAACGTTTTTAAAAAAAAAACTTATCAAAGAATATAAATCAAAATTCATTGTTATCATCAATCATAACACGACACACGTGTACGAGTAAAAAAAGAAGGAAGCGTCGTTCTGATGTGTTAAATTTGAATTCAATGATTAATCGTTCCGCCGAAATTTAATTTAGAACGAAAGCGGTCAGCCTCCCTTTCTAAGAATATTTTATAATTTATTTGTGTTACTATTAAAGAACTATAATAGTACTCACTTATAAGTTATAAGTAATATTTTATTTTTCTATTAGTAATAAATTAGCCTAATTCAACTTTTATCAAAAACATCGCGTACCTATACCTATAATATTAATAGTTATTATAATCTAATTGGTATTGTAATTAATTTAACTCAATATCGGCGAGTAAAGTAAAATTATGTAAATAAGTTTGCATACTTATACGATTTAAATGGCAATGAAAATTGCATTATGTATTATAATTTTCTATATGCCTATTAATGACAATAAAGTTCATATCCAATGACCAGACGATTGATAATTTTTGAATAATAACAAAATAACTAAAATCATTGAAAAACCATTTGTTAATTTTCTTTAAAGTATCCAATTTTGTCAAATATAAAACATAATGTTAAAAAAAACACAGATATTTTCAATTTTTTTCTTAATTTTCTGAATGAACAACTTATAAAACCCTTATATTATAATTTCAAGCTGTATACTTTAAAAAATAATATAATTACATGGAATTAAAAAACCTATATATTTTAAATGTTTAGTAATAGAGGTGAAATACCATGCCTAAAAAATTCTAACATGGGTATTTGATGAAAAATTAATGTACCTATCTAAGATTACTTATTTTTAAATAACAACAAATTAATAAAATCGATTTTGTCAAAAACTGTAGGTATTGTGTAAATATTCCTGTTTTTCCGTATTTCTTTTTAAGTGTTTCTTATTTATTTTATTAATTATTGTGTACTTTTACTTAAGTGCCGAGATCCAATTTCCTACCAAACTTTAAAAGTTTAAAGTGGAAGTATTTTTTCTGCTTCAAATTACCATGACAACCACAAAAAAAAATGTTAAACCATAGTTTCATCTTTCTAGCACCTATACGTATACTCATTACTCCGTTCAGAATATAAAATGTAATTAAAAACCAAAATAATAACTTTTAATTTTACTTGAATTTAAATAGCATATTTTATTTTTAGCTGAAACGTGTCAACCGTTCATTTATTGAATAGAATATGATCAATTATTCTAAAAATAATAATTAATTTATTAATTATGACTGTAACATAGTATTACCGTTGATTATAAATGGTATATAAGTGTTATATAAATATTTATAAATAATTATTATCCTATGTAATATTCGATATATACTATCCTATGATTTAATATAGCAAGTCTATAAATTTTAATCAATATATTTAATTAATCAATTAAAACGCAATAAAATAATAAAGAAAGTTAATAAAGAAGCTTTTCAAGTATTATTTATTGTAATTAATATAACTTATCAAATATTACTATTTTCTAATTAGCATATTAACTACTCATTGATTTTGTTAATGTATTTTTTTATTGTGAATTTAAATTAACAAAATATCTTATGATAATGCATGTATATACAAATATCATAACGATACATTATACATATATTATAGGCGCACTATGATTAAGACTTAGAGGGCATAAGGCTCTCCCCTAGACATTTTAATATCACTTCTTATTTAATATATTGGATAATAATAATCACAAAAAATATTTTCTTCAATGAAACAAAATATCGGATAAGAAAAATTATTTTTCAAGACTGTTTCTCAAATTCGACGTTATTCAATACTTTTTTGATAATATACACCAACGTACGCATTAAAAAATAGCAGATTATTGAAATCAAATATAATTTAAAAGTGAGCACTACTCTGCTGTACAAAAAGTTTTAAATAAGTCAGTATAATGAATATTTTAAGTTTAAATTGAATGATATTTCATTGTATACGAAAAACGATTCTGATCGAAAACGGTCCATTAGCCTAAATAACTATAAATACATATTTCATAATATTATGTATTTTAATATTAATATAAATTTTCACGAATTACCTACAGGTATAACAATTACTAAGATTGTACATTAAGAATACTCGTATATACTACTTTATCTTTTTATCTAACACTGTCTACCTGAAATATGATTAAGTGTCTTTTATGACACCAGTACAAGGCTTATGATTACGCATTCACCAATTATTTTTTTTTTAAAACTGAAACAGTTAATAACACAATTTTTACATGGATGGCATTTATAGGGTTTTAGCTAAGGCGTGGTTGCTTGTCAAAAAAAAAACTTAAGTCTTATAAGTCTTAGAGGATCAAAAATGTAATTTGAACTAAGTTAAATTGACACAATACCTAGTTTACTTTGGTATTTACCAAATACCATTTGATTTATTATATTTCTGTTAAATTTATTTTTAAACATTTATCCAAGTCCCACACATTTCCCTCAAGCTTAAATTTAATGATTTAAACTATTTTTATGGCACATTTTATTGATGCATTGTTATTATGACTCAAAATTACCTCGATAGTGGGCGTAGCCGTGTAAAAATTATCGCCCTACACACCCATCTACAATGAAATAAATTACAACATAAAATAAAATAAAAGTACTAGCTAAAATCGAAAATAAAATAACCACTAATGAATGAAACTATGAATAAGACAATGTCGCATTAAGAGAATATTAGTACACTTTATATGTTGTTTTCCCTTTTTGACTTACTCACAGAATGGCAAATTTCCATTCAGATAAACAAAATTTGTTATAACATTAATGTGCGAATGAATTGAGAATTGACCTATAATCAAACCTAAGAAAATTATGAGTTTATACGTTGGCTATTTTACAATATTTAATTGTCATAATGAACTATTTTTGCCAAAAATATATCATAAATTATAACTACTACATAATATTATTATCGTTAATAACTTATAAGTTGATACTTACCGATGTAAGTACATTATTAAAACGGTATGAATAAAATTATGATCTAATATAAATAACTTAAAAATTGTATGAATGTTTTGAAAATTGTATTATGCATAGAAAATAATAATTAACATAAAAGTGAGAAGTTTAAAATCTCTTAGTTAATATTTTTTGATGTACCTAAAACAAAAAACTAAAATCGTAGAAAGAAAAACAATCATTTCATCATTTTTTTAAATTTATAATTTCGTTAAAATTTTAACTTAAAATGTCTATAAACAAAATTAAGATCTACAACACATGATGAACCTAATATTAATGTAATATATGTTCAATAATTTTAACCAAATATAGCGTTTTTATCAATATTAGTTATAGAAAAAAACTAAAAATATTCAGCAATTTCAAATGATGGTATAATTAAAATTAGTCTAAATATTTTAATACTATATAATGGAATAAAATAACAATAGAATGTTTTAAGTTTTTATGAATAATATTTTTTTATTTAAAATAAAACTAAAATTTTTATATTTATTTTAAATATCCAATGTCATAGAAAATTAAACTTTAAACGCTCATAAAAAATATAAGTGGTTTTACACTTTTACCCATAATTTTTTTTAAATTTTTATTAAAAAAATATCAAAAGTTTACAAGGAATCTTGCATAAAATTTTATATCAAAATTAAAGTTTTATAAATTTTTAACTATTACAAAATAATTTATAGATTTTGTGTTTATTATAAAGTTCAAAATTTAACTTAAAAGTGATTTAAGCGCTCATAAAAAACGAGAACTATGTATTTTCGTAATTTATTCATTTGTTTACTAATCACTAAATGACATAATTGTAAGTAACTTTGTATTCAATTTTCATCAGAAATCTTTAAAAACATCAATCAAAAAAATAAGAAAATTTTAAACGTTCGTATATAGCTCAAAAAGAGCTGAAATACATATTATATACAAAATAGAAACCATATCAAATTTTGATGAATATATATAACATAATAATATTAAAATATGCAAAATGCTTAATAAATATTAGTTCATCCTACCAATAAGTTATATCTATATACAGTTATGCTTTAAATTAAATAACTATTAAGCTATGCTAATCTACAGATACTATACCATAATATCATAAAGCTAGAGAGATTGTATGTTTGAATGCTCTAATCTCAAAAACTACAGAACCGATTTCAATATATGAGATTCAAATAATGTTTTAACTTTTAATTTTGTTCTTTCAAACCCTATAGATTTGTATAGAAAGGATTACGAAAATCGAATATTTTTTTGTTATTATAGATTTAAGGTTTCCATTGATTATATTGTAAATATTACAAAAAAAAAAATAGTATAGGTTATCAATATCCACCATCATATGTACTGCCATGAGATTTTTTTTTAAGTAAAAATAAATTAATATTTAATTTTTTTTTTTTTTTATAATTCAAATTTAAAACTAAAAGCAATATCCATATATTTATAGTGTAGAGACTCAAAAAATACAAATTTTGAAAATTATTCTCAGAAATATTAGGAAAGTTCAAATAATTAATTGAAGTACATTCGAAAATTTACCAAGTGATATATGTGATCCACCACGATCGAATTATTCATTTCGAACGAATTAGTTACAAAATGAAACGAATAAATCCCAATTCCTTCTCTTACATAATGTCGTTAAAAGGCGTACCTTCCTTGATGTTTACAAATAAACCTACACGAATACCCGATTTCTTCCCGAAATAAATTACGATAACGATAACACAATAACAATACAGTTATTACATTATTTATACCGTATATATATATTTAAATAATCGTACATTGTATTTCAGACCATCTAGAACAAAGATCAGAATCCTTTTCGTAGAAAAAGCCATTTTTTAAAAAGTTACTAAGCCATGATATCCAGAGAGCCGCACAGATTTAAACGACTTTTTTTTTTTAGTCATAGTTTTATTATTATTACTTTATTCAGAAATATTATCATTTACTACTATAATAACCTATAATATAATTTATATTGATACATTTTCCAAAGATCCACAGATTGCATATTAAGGAGCCGCAGGTTCCCGACCCCTGATCTAGAACGTTTATCAGGTTAGATTTTAACATGTAATTTTGAACGAAAAAGGACGAAACTTACTGCGAGCAATGGTTACAAGTTCTATTTTCAAAATGTGCTTATTCGATGCTTTATGATAAATGTATAGAGTCCTACATAGAATTTTTTAAAGCACCATTTAAAAAATATGAGAAGAGAAACGTATATCAGTCATCACATAATATTTTTTTTCTAATTTTTAACCGGCAATTATTCAAACTGTGACAACTGTGTAGTCCCAAAGCATAATACAAGGATATCAATTTTACTTAACTCATATGAGATGAATAACCAATCACGGTCGAATTAGTCCATAAAGCAAAGTAGGAACATCGATCGTAACATCTTTATCATTGTCATTTAAAGCGTTAAGTACATAATAATATATTATATGCGCATATGGCGTAAATTCCACATTTATTAATTTACTATCACCTGGAATGTCCTTGTTCGCCTTATATAGGTACCTAAGTCGTTTTCATCAAATTATGTACAATTCAGTAGCGTAATAAAAACTTTTCCAAAAAAAGGGTCCATACTTTATTTAATGCGCTAGGCGCTGCAAAATATTTTCATAGTTATACTATAATTTTTATCATTATAATGTAACTATCAAAAAATCTTTATTAGTTAATCATTTATCCATATTATATTTTAGATTAAATACATTATTTTATACGATCTGTGGGTAAGAGACTCTGGACTCAATAACCTCCCTGATTGCGCTACTAATATAACAAAATTCGTTTACATTGTTTTATTAAACACAACATTATAACTACCTACAATAAAATTATAAAAACATACCTAGTTTCGTTTTTGAAAGTTTGCTTACATCAGAGTAATAATAAAAATAATAATGTAATTTTGTTTTATATTCAATAAACTTAATGGTGAAAATGTGAAATACCTCCAAGATACTTCTTAAATACAAATATTCCTTGTATTAATTAACAGGAGTGTGTAATTGCTTAAACCTCTACAGTTAATAATAGTGCAATAAGAAAGAATATCATAGCTAATGTAAGGGCCGGGTGTGTAAAGTAATAATACGCGTACTCGGACACCAACTTAAATGTATGCCTATACTAACACCCAAATCTCAAAAATATGGAAAACTAACTGGGTGTGTAGTGGTGTAATAGCTTGAACAGTAGTGGTCGAGATTGCCGGACAAATACTGTCGAACTACGTCATGCATGTTCTGTAATATATGTGTATAAAGTGTGTATGAGAGTGTATATTGATGTGTACACGATTAAAAATAATAAAAGATAACTCAAAGAACGGTAATGGTAACTATTGGTAGCTATATTAAGTGGTACATAATACACAAGTATAATATTAAGGGATGAAACCCAAAAGCTCAAATCATTGATTTTTTTCAATAGACCAAAAGCGCAAATTTATCTTACGCTTTTATACCTTAATAATGAGATAAGAGCGCAAAAATAAATATTTTACTCATTATACTATAAGTTTCATTTTAAAATTGTTAATTATTATATTAAATTATTAATTTTAATTAAATGTATAGTATTTTAATTAATTCAGAAATACATTAACAGTGATCGAGTTCAGTTGAAGTTTAGTATTATCGTATCGTATTTTATCGTAACGAATTACGGTGAAGGTTCTTATGAGTCTTGGTATGAGAATATGCTGATGATTACCTCCATGACATTTAAGTTCAGTAAAAACGAATCACCTTCTAATCAGAGAGATAATATATGAGAAAAATAATTAAAATAAGGTTAACAACCTTCAAACAAAAAAATCCTACGCGTTTCAGAAATTGCGTACTCTATGAAACACCCTTTATAATAAATTAATAGACGAAAAATAAAAATAAATATAAAATATAATTCAGAATATGAATATATAATAATTATTTTAATAATATAATATAGTGGAAATTAGTACACACTCAACGAAAATGTAATAACTTGCCTTTATGGCTCGCAATTATAGTAAAATAAATTATTGTAAAACCTTTACTATTTGAGTAAAAATAAAGTATTAATTTTGGCATAATATGCCGATATTGACGCTAAAACGTATAGTACAAGACGAGATCACGGCGGCCGTGTTAATTAATATTCGTGTAGCTGACGACACGGCGGCATACGATAACGCGCTATTTATATACCAATTACATAATTATTATAATTCAAATAGGAAATAATAACTACGAAAATAAAATATTACAAATAAATGAATATCTATGTATATGAAACCAGCTGTCCCTCCATGTATATGGTGTACATTTACCTACTTATAATTATTTACAAATATTGCCGTAGCGACGATAGTCAATAAAAAAGAATTAATTTCTAAAAAAATGTTTAATTATTGTTTAAGAAAATTTAACACAACGTAACTAAAGATGATTGTTCTCAATAAATATCACACCTTTAATAAATAATATTAATAAACGGCAATATTACATAAATAAAGTCTTTAATTGTGTTGTCTTTAAGGTCATTTTAACAGCCTGCTGTTTAATGAAAAAAAAAAGGATGTGTAATTTCGCATTATCAGAAACTATAGAATATATTTTCATTATATTGACTTCAGATTAACACTTAGTTTTCAGTATCAGAGAGAAAAGACCAGAGAGTGTTCCTTCTGAGTCTACGAGTTGTGATAAATTATTTGCTAATAAAATGTATACTTTTGATCTTTTTATTCCTTGTTTTTATACTCGGATAATTTGTATGTTCGATTAATAGTATTTTATTATTTACATAATTATTCCTACAGATATTTTAATTAATGTTTTAATCTTTTTGACCCCTCGCTGAAGCTCAATAAGAATTTTTACTGGTGCTGTATAATATCACTAAAAAGTGTCTATTTGCGTTTCCGTAAAATAATCAATAATTGTCTGTTTCGTAATAAATTAATAATATGCCTTTATCTATTGTATCTATACTACAATAATTGGCTAATTAATAGATAATGTTATTTTATCTTAGTTCATAATTTGGATATTGGTAGTTAAAAAAACCCAATGAAATTAATATTTCTAGTAATATCACAATATTAATTTGATCGTGTCGTCTTTATCATCATTGGAAGCATTATACCTCCACAATAATATTATGACGTATATCGCACATCAAACCAACAACTTGCAAATTTGCTTACTGTAATACCTACTAATTTTGTGTTAGTTTTAATGTTAAAGTAGATTGACTTGTGATCGAACTTACAGAATCTCGTGTGATCTCTTTAATTTTTTACGATATTTTAATTGTTAAGCGATTAGGAGTATATTAAATGTTGAAATACAAAAATACTCGTATAACTCGCTTTAACAATTAAATATTATAAAAAATCATCAATAAATCACAGATAATATTCATACTTGATGATAAATTAGATTATAGATCGAATCAATTTAATATAAACACTAACATCAACAAAATTGGTTCTATTAAAAAAAATGAAAATGTACTATGTTGTAAGACAAAGACAACAAATGCGAGTCTTATATGGTATTACAGACGCGTGGGCGTGTAATGTGTATACAAGATTCAATATAATGTGGAAGTCTATTGTATATAATAACATAAAAATATACATTTCAATGTCATATATTTTTAAATGCAAGCTACTATTATATACTCTTCTTCTGTGAAATGAAAAGTCGTTATTTTTAAACTTAGTTTTTTTTATTCCAACACTAGTATTATAATACACCAACCAACGTAATAACAATTCAAAAAAAAAAAATTAAATATTGTTTGACATAGATACTATTTATATTTTTCACTTTTTCTGTACAATTTTAACTGTCATGTATAGTATTGTAGATAAATCGTAGTTTTTCTATTGAAAAATTTGAAATTTCTGATGATACATAATGTTATGGAATTAAATATATTATTAGAAATTAGGAATTATATTGAAAAAATAAAAGTAAATAGAAATTAGATTTGTATTGAAGTCAGTGGTTTTTTTTTTTTTTTGTTACTTATAGGGGCTGGTCAAAACTTATGCTTACCTCTATAGAAAACTGAAATAACGCCACTGACTACTATACTACCCACTCCTATATACAATACAAATTTATGTTACTATTAACTATTAAAATATATTCATATAATTTTTTGTACTTCTGTGTTCCTTACTGAATAGTTAATGATTATTTATTTATGTAATTTGTACTATACCTTTATGGCTGTATGTAAACTGCGGCAAAATTTACCTTTTTCAAAAAGTCGATATGTAAACTGCGGCAAAAAAAAAATTAAGATTATATAATCTGCCACAAAACCGATAACATACATCATACAAACTGCGGCAATTTAATTAGATACCTATTGTATTATTATTTTTTTATTTATTTTTTTATTTTTTTTTATTATACGATTTTTTTAAATAATTTTTAATATAATAATAATATTTTTTAATTTTAAAATTGGTTTTTTGATTATACAATCATTACGATCTAATTTTTAATAATAATATATTTTTCAATTTTAAAAATTGGTTTTTCTTTTTTTTACACTTAATATTCTAAGAGATACTAATAGCTGTCATAATACGTAATACGTATTATACCTAATTAAACAATAAACATGTATAAGTATATAAAATAAATTGCCGCAGTTTGTATGATGTGTCTTATCGGTTTTGTCGCAGATTGTATAGTCTTAATTATTTTTTTGCCGCAGTTTACATATCGACTTTTAGAAAAAGGTAAATTTTGCCGCAGTTTACCATCTCCCACCTTTATCGTGGATATTCACGTGTTATCTTTATAGCCACCAATCCATCGCATAGTCTAACCATTAATTGTTTCGTAAGCATAATATGTTCAAATATATGGTATGTATGCATAGGCGGAGGTTTGGGAATGCTTAGGAAAGAGCTTAAACCCCCCCCCCCCCCCCCCAAAAAAAAAAAAAAAGAAAAAATTATTTAACATTTTTTAAAGTATTAAATAGGTACCTATTTTACAACAATGCTGAGAAATATTTAAACCCTTCTAAAATTCAATCAAATATCCGCCTATGAATGTATAATGTATATAAATTTTATCGTAGACGGCAATATTGCTCCCAGGGAATATGAAAGTACTAAGGTACTCATCTTCATCTAACTTATTTTGCGAATACATATACTTCGCATTACATCATATTCTTTAAGTTGTTTGATATGTTTTTATTTTTTTTTTACTAGGGTTTTATTTTATTTTTTTTAAGTAAATTGTTATGTTGTGCTTGATTAAAAGCTCGTTACCTATCCAATATAAAGGTAATAGATAAACCCTTCACAATATATATATGCGTTCATTCTGAAATATCTATAATTCATTTTTATTTGAGTACAGTGCTTTCTGAAAGTCTATGGAGTACATAGTAGAATGCCATATAGTGACCAGATTCTGTTCCTAATAATATTGTACTAAAGTGATTATCATCGTTTGGTCAAAATATATTAATTGTTGTGTGGATGTGTCCCATAAACGTATATCGTTTGTTGTAAAATAAAAATATAGAGTTGAGAAATACCAATAATATTCTTTAGAGATATCGATAGTAAATATTTTAAATATGGGATTATTATACATTATGTAATACGATGAACTGTGCAAAATGCAAATATGTTTACGCGTTCAGGGGTCTATTATACGTATGTCGTTTATCAATAATATTTTATTACTCTGGATAAACTTATTTTACTACAGTATATTATTCATTTGTTTTTAGTATAAATATATAATAATTGTAATACAAATACATAAAAATTAATAATTTATCTCGCTCATATTGAGTGTTATTTAATATATGATACTGATATTATATTCGCAAGACATTATCATCGCGAGCGAGTTCAATATTCGAAATTTAAACTGTACATGCGTATTACACGATTCAATTTATATATTAATTAACATATGTACATGTAAATTGAGTCATCTTACAACTCATATGATCACGTCATAATTATGTATTCTATGTTTTTATTACAGCTTAGAAATATTTTATATTAAATATATATATAGGTGTGTACATAGGTTGAACTATAAATAATTGAATTTAACCTATATTTTAGTTTTTTTTTTCTTAAGTTATAATAATATAACAAATTTGGGGCAACCAATCACGTCCGAACACAAATACGATACGATTAAGAGAAATAATCAAAAATTTAGTACTTCTTATAACAACATTTTATTGAATTTTATTGAGAAACCGCTCTTTTGTATAGTTAATGTCGAGTAGGTAGATGTGGATAGTTATATTTGAATTAAACGATATAAAATGGTATACAAAAATAATTCTGAGTGAAAATCGTCTGTCAACCAATATCTAAGCATATTTCATGTTAAATTGTTTAATATCTCTATTAGGTGAAATAATTTATTTTACCAATAGTAATACAGAAGTTCAAATATTTTTTCCCGAAAACATTGCATTTGAAAATATCATTAAGTGTATGAATATAATAATAAACATGAAAATTATATGCCTCATAAATAATGTTCTTGAACTATAATCAAATAATGAACATCATTATTCATAATTTTAATAGGTAATCACGTCCAAATTTTAACTTAAAATGTCTATAAAACAAAATTATTATCATATAATTTTAGATTTTTTAATGTCTGCATTGTGAACTACTTATAAGGATTTTTGTTTATAATTTTCAAGCCATTATGTGTTTTACAAATTTTCAACTTTAGAACAGTTTACGATTTTGATAACTTTGAAGAATTTGATCAAAATTTGATCTTTAAATAAATTAAGCCAATGTATTATACAATTTTTACCTATCTGTCAAAAAAACTTATTTGGTATCTTATATGAATATTTCAATCATATTAATCCAGTTAATTTTTTTTTATCGACATTTAGGTATATGAAAAAAAACTAAAATAATTGGAAAATTTCAAATATCTATAAATAACTTAAATAGAAAAAATGCTTAGACAATTTTATCATAAAGAGATATAAATATTTTGTAAAAACTCCAAGTATTTACAATCAAAGATTGTCAAAGCTAAATAATTAATCATTAATTTTTGGAGAAGCGATGTTGACAGTAAACTCAGAAACTCCAAAAGCGATTACATTAAATTATATTTTGAAACGTACTATGTATTACTGAAATTTCACCGAAGAAAAGTCATTAGATTTAATTGATTGTGATTCGAGGAGATCAACTTTTGTAAGTTGTACGTAGAACAGAAATGTCAGCTCGAAAAAATCCATCTTCAGTAATAGTATATGTCACTAGGGAAATTAAGCCCGAAATACTATTTTAAAGTTCCTTAAACTGCAACGACTAGGAAATTAAAAGTGATTTAATGGCTTTCATAATACCCTCATTAGAAAAAGTTTTGAATGTCTGCGATTGCGTATTAACAACCATAGTAATAGGTATCGAAGAAATAATAATGAGGTGCAATTAGGTAATTGGATTAAATACATAATATATAATGTAACTCCTTCAATGTGGATAATACAATACAAAATGCATCAATAAGATAGTTTACATATCTTGGTTACTAAGCACGCAGAGTAAATGGCGAGTTTCTGCAAACGCGGTGTATCCGCCGTATTCAGAATGAGTCGTATTTTCGGTGGTCGTTTGGACAAAGGTAATGATTTTGACCAAAAAAATAATAGTCCGTTTGGGTGACTATCATTTGAACCGTTTGAGCGAGTGAAATTATTTTTTGACTGTAGATTACTATCTACCTGTAGAATAATATTATTCATATCTATGCTGCCAATTTTTTTTTTTTTTTTTAAATAGGACTTATTATTAATTATTTATATTTTATATGATTTTATTTAATTAACTGTTAAGTGTATAATTTATATAATAAGCATTTTCATACCACCTTAACAGTATTTTTAATTGAATAATCCTCGCTTAAACAGTAAATATCTATTCACCCAAATGGTATTTTTAGTTTAATAAACCCTCGCCCAAATAGACCATATTTTGAGCCGATTCACTCAAACTGTCTACGCCTCATCGTATCGCCCGGGTTAAGATAATTACCGGACGACAAAAGATAGCACATTCGATTGTTAATCATTGAGCATACAAGTATACAAAATTAACTCATATCATACAGTGGCTACGTATTTGGATAGAGAACACTAAAAATTGCCCTTTAGAAAAAATTTTAGGCAGATCTACTAGAAAACGACACCGTCTACACACGCACTTTTTAGAAAACAGTTCAAACGAAAGCATAAAAAACAATTAACAAATCAATTACAACCAAAATAAGAAATAATAGATGTAATAAATTTGAATTCAATATCATTATATACGAAAAACGATTCTGAGCGGAGACCGTCTAACGTAGCTGATTATATCACTAAGTATATTTTATGACATATTTCTTGATATTGCTATACACAATAATTTATTTTAATATAAATATAACGGTAGGTTGATTTAGTTTTTGCCAAAATATTGCACTTATCATATTATTTATTATAATAATTTATATTTATACCATATAAAATTATTCTTATTAGCATTTAAAACAACACTGCATCTTACCATAAAACAATGTGAATAGGTTCATCTACATGTTATAATAAATAAGTAACATTATGAAATTAATCTATCCGTTTTGAAAATTACATTGTATGTAGTAAAATATAAAGGTATGTAGTAAAATATAAAGGTACGTAAAAACTGTAAGTTTCTCCCTCCCAGGAATAATGTTATTGAATTATAACAAAATAATTAAAATCGTTTTACAAAGTTTAAATATTATCATCCAAATTTTCAAATTTAAATGACTAAAAAAAATGTTGCATATAAATGTATTCAATTTTCTGGTTTCATTATTAAATACTTATGAGGAATTTTGTAATATATTTATAATAACTTTATAATTATGAAAATTGAAAATTTTATAAATGTTTAACTGCAAGACAATTTGTAAATGTTTACGATTTTGGCAAATTTTGTTAATAATTGAACTTTAAAAGCCTATGAAAAAAAAATAATGTGCATATATTTTAGATATTTATATTTAACTTTAAGAAAAATGTACGCAGAATTTCGTAAGTATTGAATTTTCAAGTTTTTTGACCAAGAAAACATTTTTTATCGATATTTATATGTATAAAAAAATTTTTAAAAAAATAGGAAATTTCAAGTGTTTATAAATACCTTTAAAAAGAATTAAAACATTTAGAAAATTGTATTATGTGGTAGACAATTTTAATGCAAAGACTTAGTAAAAATTTCAAGTATTCGGCCATCAGTTTTTAAGAAATAGATTTTATCAAAAATTAGTTTCACATAAAATTTACCTTTTTCCTTAATATTGACTATTTGCTTTTTCTGATTATTTTTGCTAAAACTGGAAATTTTTAATTTTGACTTCTTCAAAGTATAAACTAAATCCAATTTACTATTAAACACTCGACGTTGTAAATTTAAGCACTTTTTCAATTACTTATCGTGTATATACAAAGTATGAAGGTAATAGGTATATATATATTATATTATATAAACACTTAAGCACACACCATTGTAAAATCGATACATTCATCGCTCCGCTCAGAACTTAAAATGTATTAAGTTATTGTTCTTAACTAATTATTTAAAAGCTAACTATTTTTTTCTAACGTAAAGAAAAATATTTTATTGTTTTAGTGATGTTTTATTGTATTTACTACACTAGAATTTTCAATATAACATTAAGTACATAAAATAATAATACATGGAAGAAATAAATTTTTATGGAGGTAGAAATATTCCATTTATAACAGTTTTTTTTTTCAATAGACAATACTTTGTCTGTAAACTTAAATATTTTTCTTTAAAATTAATAAACACTAAAATGTACAATTCATGCTCCTGTTTAAGGTCCCCCTGTTTTTTGATATATCATGTCTAGACAATGCTAATAGAATATTCAGTGAGCATTTCAAATCTCTACGTTTATTTTTGTACTATTAGGTACTACAAAAAATAAACTTGATTTTCCCAAACTGGTTTTGCTTAAATATAACAATTAGTCGATATTTTTTGTTTAATTTTAAAAGTACTAAAAACATTTTTTTACTTTCAACCACCTCAAAGTACCTATAATACTTATTTTTTTCTTATATTTTAAGAGATTATTCATAGGCATATATTTAAAATATAAGTTAATTTTTATAATTATTCAATATTTTTTTTTAACATAATTCTTTTTTCAGAAATCTGTTATAAACACAAATGAACAATAAGCCTAATTAATAACATATATATATTAAATAGTCATTGGAATGACGGAGTGAAGAGATCTCCCATTATACTTCGATGAGAAAAATATTCAATATTTTAATTACATTTTATTGTATTAAAAATAAAAAGTATCAGGTTAGTATTACTTATTAATTATTACTACTATTTTTATTTAGTATTTGTATTTATCAAGTAGGTATTAAACTATATTATAATATTGTGTATTTCAACATTTTTATGTCACAATGTTTAATAACAATACACTCAACTTTGGTTTTCATTAATCATATAATAATAATTATATTCAATTACAACTGCATTATAATATATATACATAGTGATTCCAATTCCAATTTAATTATTTAAAGCTAATTTTTCACGGGCTTCTTTTCCGAATACCGTAAAACAATGCTGTATAAGCGTACAAAGCGTATCGTTCCTATAATCATCCATTATGTTGTAAAAATGAATATTTATAGGTAGACTTGAATACTTGATCGTTCCGCTCAGTATTATACGAATCTAAGCAAGAGTGTAATTAAATAAATAACTTATCGATTGTACTGATGTATCTAATGAGTTTTTTTTTTTTAGAATCGGTACTTTATTGCAACCGTACCAATTGGAACAATTCCATAAAAAGGAATGAAAATTCCCACCACTAATTGCAACTAGTCAGCAACCAAAATTCGTCTTTTTTTAAGTATTCCTACCATACTACCTACCTACTAGTACTTGGATTCGGTTGATGTGTGGTAGGAAAAATGTGATTACGAGACGGCGGTGCTGATTCATTTGGGTGTACGAACGAAAATTGTAGTCTCACGTGAGGCGGAGTACGTCTTTTTTTAAGCTACGCGTAATGAAGCCAAAACGCCATATCAGTTAGGTATTACATATTACATATTTTCTCTTTACACAGACGACTCGTGAAATAATACTTCTGACCTTGGGTAAAATAAATATCGTTCACTGTTAGAAATCTGAATAGGTAATTTATTATCTAAATCTGTAATGGTAGAACCGCGGTAAAAATAAAAAAATTAAAAATGATTTTATCGTGACGGAAACACTGATAAACACCATTTCACTCTCATAATATCATCTTAATACTATACCCTTCCCTTATACGATAAATATGTCGTAACCAAAATATTATTACGTGTAATATCGAATAAGTACGTAGTGCATACAAGTATAAACTCGAGTACCTATTTGAACAGTGTGTACATTGTATGCTACGATATACAAATCACAATTTTTTTTTTCGAACGATTAGATTCATAGTAATAATCATTACAACATTAATGGCGAATACCGATGTACAATAATTCTATCATAAATATTTTTAGATTTTCGTTATTACTTATTATGCAATTGGTAATGTAACATTGTACGAATAGACCACCGGTTGACCGTAATCACCTTGCCCTAGTTCTCGTCGCAGCCATTTTCTCCGTTATCATACGGGTCGACTCGTGTGATAACATCGGCTGTTTTCGCAGTCCGCATCAAACAGCCAATGGCGTCGAAGTCAACAGACATCCCACCGCTTTTCCTTACATTATCTTCATACTGTCATACTCTAATCTCTGAATTCAGCCTATTAAGTATTTTCAATATTTTCATTAGTCGTTCTGTAGTTCGGTTCGCCGTGTTGTCGCGCATTGCGCAATAGTAATTTATTTATTTATTTTTTTTTTTTTTTACATATTATTTTGTTAGTTATTTTACCATAGCGCTGCCCTTTGGGTCGCCTATAAACTGTAAGCATAGTAAATTTAATTAACCTGTAGTAATTTAACGCCGTATTAGTTTAATACCTCCAGTATAATTGTGCAATTTAATCTAGCCCAAGGATTGTATTACCTGTGTTAACAAACACACTTAGGTAACCTGATTCAAATTTGATATTATTTGTTTTATAAACGATATTTCCACTTTTACATTTACAGTAAGTACACAACTTTTATATGATGTATAATATATTATAGGCACATTGTCGAATCAGGCATTTAGCTAAATGCCTAAGCAAATAGTTAAAAAATTTAATTCTTATGCAATTTTACTATCTGCTTAGTCATTACAACTAAATATCTATTTCAAATCCAGCAAATAATAAAAATTACACATTTTGTATAATTTTAAAAATTGAACTGTATTTTATTATTAAATATTCGATGCTATTCTACACAAAAAAGAACTACCTATGTCTTATTTAATATTTAAATAAATACAGGTAACTATTAGTTAAGTGTGATAGTGTGTGTACTTTATATTATTATAAAATAATAATAAAAGTTCTATTAGATTTTACCTTAGAAAATTAATATAAATACATTATCAAAAAAACAAGAAAACCTTATCCATTTATTGAGTACTGTAAGACAAATAAAATTATAATCTTATCGATTATAACGACAAAATGTGTCATTTTTATTATTTACCTGACTTGAAATAAGCATTTAATAAAATGCCTGATTTGACTATATGTACTGCATCCATACTATTAAGTGTGTCCAAACAATTTCACAGATCTGATCAAAAGTATTTTTTATACAATCAGTAGCCAAAAATTATTTAAAAGTTAATTTTGAATTAATTCAAATTCATTAGACTAGTCATTGCCCAGTTTGGCATATGACAATAGTATGTATGACAATATATTTATGAGTACAGTTCAATATTGCTATATATCTTAAGTAGTATCATAATTATTTTTCCTTTAATAGTAGTATTAATTTCAGATATTTGTGAAATCAATTATTTGCTACATCACAGCTGTTAAAATGGGTATAACCAAGAGGCCTGCTAGCAATTGCAGTGATGAAATACTTCCGGTTGATATTGATGATCTGTAAGTATCTATTACTAATAGAAACTTTAGTTTACTGTAGTTAACTATAGCTACTGTAGTTTCATTCCAGTATCCACTTGCAGTTCAAAACTGATATATGTCTTAAAAGTATTTTAACACTATAAAACAACATTGTTAAATTAGACTCAGACTCATTGAGTTTCATGTTACTGTGACTATAATGATTGTTACTATTTATTCATTTTCATTTTCTAATTTTTAGTTCATATTAATATTGGGTAGTATTTTAAACCATAAAATAAAAATTATTAAACATAACCTTCTAATATTTACTAAACCTGCAATAAATTTTTTAATAACATTTAAAACATCTTATTTCATCATCAATTACTATTTTTATACTTAATAAAACATCTTTAAAAACTAAAAAAAAAATTATTGGAAATAAAATAAAAGTTATTCTTATTATGGTAATCATACTATACAATAGTATTATTACTATAATGGAGTTGTTATATGTTATTTCCAACAGATTTCCTTAATTTTTACAGGTGATTTATCACATTATTTAAGTATAGAAATTGTAGTTAATGATTAATACAAGATATTTTAAATTTTATGAAAGAATTTATTGCAAATTTAGTAAGCATTACAAGGTAATTCAACATACATTGAGATGTAAATATTTTTAATCCGTATATCAATTAATCAACATTATTTGATTTAATTATTAGTTATTACCAGGGCTCGAGACTTAAAGCATTTGCCTATTTTTATGGATTGACTTAAAATGTAGCAGACTGCTATGAAAGTGTTTATCATATTACAACATGTTCAATTATGAAATTTGAAAGTGCTTTTTTTAACAATTTTTCAAAAAAATGCTTATTTCCAGTTTTTCTGTTTATTTTTGCTTTTTTTATGAGTTTTTCTACTTATCATGTGTTTTTATGCAATGTTATTTATGCATTTATGATAGATTTTAGATAAAAAATAATTTTTATTTTATCTATGTTATCGCATAGTCCGTCGTTGTCGGCGGCATCATTGCAGGGTTATCAAAAATATTCCAACGCTCAAAATAGAACTGGATATAATTGAGTTCATGTTTATTATGATGGGAAAGTGGTTATTTTCATTTTATTTCTTGTCAAAATGTTTATAATGTTAATATTGTCATTTGTCGTCGTCGTTGGTCCGAATCGTCAGTCAACGCACGCCGATAATGTACACAAAATAATATAATAAAAATTAGATCAAATTTTGAAAATATTAAAAATAGATTGTAAACACAGAATAATAATATAATAATCTCGTGAATTACAGGCGTGATAAATACAAATGTTTTGATATCTGAGTTTAGTAGTCAGTTATCAATCACGTTCATTTTGTTTCAATAAATTTTTTTTTTTTATTAAATATTTTGTTCAAATTTAAGTTTTTTAAATGCTTAATTGAGTGCTTATAATGATGTTTTAAGAGCTTTTTTAAGCGCTTATTTTAATGGTTTTAAGTACTATAAGTCCCGAGCCCTGGTTATTACAAATACTTGTGCCAAATCATGTCACAACAAACTCCCTTAATCAGTGCAATATAAAACATATTTTTCCTTTCTATATTAATTATTTTAACAAAATATGTGCATAATATGAACTTCTTAAAATAAATATTTTTTTAGAGACTTTATTTTCAATGTATAATTATTAAAAGTAATATGAATTATCATGACAAAGTATATTATAATTAAACATTTATATTTTCATTTAAGTGTTGACAATACGGTTTACTCTACTTCCAACTCTGATACCAGTGATGAATCAGATTATGAAATGATTTTACCATCAATCATCACCATAAGTGATTATTCATCACTCTACACAGATTTCTGCCCTGATATAAGGATTACTGCATGTACTGCACGTCTTAATTCAGAAGCTGATACTAAACTGGTATCACATAAGAAAAAAAATATTTCTCAAATGGGACGTAAAAAAGCAAATCGTGCACAAAATGGTAAACTTATTATTTGTATTTGCTTAGTAAAAAATATCACAAATTACTGTCTAGATTTTACAAAAAAAAAAAAAAAATACGTAAGTAATTAATGGATAAATATACTGTAAATATCTATGTATAGATAAAATATATAAAAAAATTTTTATTTAATGCATTCTATTTTAATTTTAATTTTCTATTATAAAAATGATGCCCTTATAAAAACATTAGAATTAAAACACGCCTGTCAGTGGTCAAAAAAAACCTGTTGAGTTTGCATTCTCTCCCTACTTTGAATACTTAACTCTTGCACATCTCCAACAAGTGACCTTTTCTAACAAAATACCTATTTATTTTTAATTTCAGTTAATTATTATTTTTATTAAAAAATGTTTCACAAGTTTTTTTTTTTTTTTAACTAAATATTTAATTTAGTAAAAGTTTCTCTTAGATATAATTTTAAAAAAAAATGTTTGAAATTTTGATATTATGATTTACTTAAAATATAGACATCATGTATTTTAATATATTTTTTTCAGAAAATTTTCTTCTATCTTTGAGTGATGAACTTGAAGATGATATATTTTGTAATGACAACAAAAATGGATTCACCAAAGCAATCAACAGGCTTTCAACTCAGCCTGATGTACGTATCATAATATGATCCCATGCTGCTCCAATTTAAATTACGATGAAAAATAATTTAAAATTATAAAGTGTTTATATTTAATTAAATAACTAAGTCATAGCAGCATCTTATAAGTTAGTTTTAAATGTATCCACAAAAAACTTGAATAATTTCTTTTTTTTTATTTTATTAAAAATTATTGAATTAAAAACCAATATCCCTCTTTACAATTTTTATAATTAAAGTCAAATAGTCAAATATTTATAAAAGGAAAAATGCGTAATATCTCTTTTAAATAACAACAAAAAAAAACAATACACATTTTATTTATTTTCATAAAATTTAACCTAATACTGATAAGTTTTTTTTTTCTATACATACCAAGTAATTTTTTTAAATCAAAATCATTTTAAGTGTTTTTTGTGGTCCTTTTCACATATAACAAATCTATCTGAAATTATTTTAAAAGTTGAAAATATAATGTAGGTACAGTGCATTTTGCTTTAAAGAAACATGAAATATTTAGTTCTAATAAACTTAAATAAAAATAAAAATATTTTTAAAAGAGGATATAAATAGGTATATTAGTACAAATATTGGTTCAATTTTAAAAATATTTATCTTTTTCATATGTGCGTGTATAGTAAAACTTATTATTTGTTAATAAAAACATTATTATTACTAAATAAAATTGTTTGATTAACAGCATCAATTTTCTGTTGAAAGATAAACTTGAGTATAAAAAAAAATAATAAAATATAACAAAATAAAACATTTTAAAAATATTCCATACATGTTTAAACTTTAATGTGCTGTAAATTAATGTTTTCAAATGAAAAAAAGTTAATTCATTAATAATTTTAACTCAGAACATTATAATAATATATGTTAAATATTATTATTTATATTTTGAAAAAAACCTAATGAATAAACAATTTTCATGAATTGACCCAGAATATGTACTTTAGTATCATTCATCTTCCTAAAAAAAAATTCAATTTTAATCTATTTAAGTAAAATACACTAGATATAGTTTTCTATAATTCAAACATACAATATAAATTAACTATTTATAATATGTCTTAATAAATTATATTATTATTAATTTGACCTTATATATTTATTATAGTTGAAAGAATCATTTATTGAAGGAAATGATGAACTTGTACTAAAAAAATGCACCAAAGGTTCTACTGCTGAAATGAATGCTGAAAAAAAATCAAAACGAAGCATTCGCCCGGATTTAGCATTTAAAAATCTGACTACATCACAAAAATCCCTCTTTAAACAAAAAAGCTTACCTTTTGTAAGTCGACTTTAATTTTTATTCATTAGATTATTGATAAATCATAATCATAACTTATGAGTTAAGATTAACATAATTTAATTACTTAATGGAAATATAAAATATTTACTAACATTTTTAATCTTAATATTTTTTCTCTTAGATATATTTTGTTTTTTATTTTTAAAGTCTAATCATTAAAGTAGTACCAATTATAAATTATGAATTTTTATCTTTACTATATATTACGTTAATTATTTTACAATTTCATAATATGTATTAATAACATATTCTTAAAAATATAATTAAATACATAAATGTGCATCCAAAACAAAATATTAATAGGCTTATGTTTTATAAACAAATTCATGAAAAGACTCATTATGTTGTTAAAATAAATTTTAATGAAAAAGAGATTACTTCATTGAATACTTGTGACACCATATTTGTAAATATGTCATTGACAAATAATGAATGTTAGATTATTAATTGTTCTTTAGGCTGCCATAGATCATCTGGAAACTGAAGTTGTCCAATATTTTTCACTTGTACCTAAAGGCATTTACACATCAGCTCCATTGCCGAGTTACAATAGAATGCTGCTGCACAGTATTGTTCGTTACTATTCTTTGGATGCTATGAGTAAGTAACAAAAAACTAAGATGTATACTTTTTTTTACTCAATTACCTTAAAAATTGTTTAGGGCTAGAAATATAAAATTAAATACATTTAATTAATACAATTTACTAAAGATTTTGTTTATTTTCAGGCGTGAATAGCCGTGGTCGGCGCGCCCAGAAAATTGTACAAGTACGCAACACTCGTTTTGATGATTTCAAACCACCTTGTATGAGCTTGTTGAAATACATATCAAGTCTTAATAGCAATCACTAAACAACAAATGGCCATCATCATTGGATTTAACGACTCCTTGATAACAGACGTTTTTCGTTCAGCTTAATATATTATAATTATATATTAGATAAGTTTTATATTCTATTATTTTTTTGCATAATTTTTACGTTTGTTTTATTTATTAAGTTTTAATTTATAGCTTTTGATATATTTGAATAACGTGCATATGTTTTATTTGTTTAATTATTGACCAAACTATTATATTATAAACATAATTTATATCTTAATATATTACATTATATTATATGCTTATATTATTTGTAGTGATAGCATCAGCAAGGCTCAGAATTTAATGCATTTGCATATTTCTTAAGATGCAACATATTAAAAAACAGATAACTACTAAAATGTATTTACATATTATATCTTTGTTTTTACAAAGTTCCATTCCCTGGCTATTAACAAATATTATATACTCTATATATTAATATATTTATTGGATAAAACATAATATTATATTATAAAAATATATTTAATCAATTATATTATTATTTACATTACAATTTTAATATATTTACAATATGAAATAATTAATATTTTATATCAGGGGTCAGCAACCTACGATATGTGATTACAATTTATAATTGGTATAAAAATATGGAATATTACATTATGTTAATTGATAACCTAAATTTGTTAATATATACCACGTTAAATTAATGTAGGTACCAAACAGTGATGAAACTTAAATAAATTAAATTAAACTTTGTTTCAAATTTATACTGTAAAATGTAAATAAAAAAGCTGTATGGCCCATGAAAATTTTTTTTATTATTTGGCCCTTGACAACAAAAAGGTTGCCGTCCCCTGTTTTATATGATAATCACGACTTAAAGTTATCGCATTTACTTTTTTTTTTTTAACACAATTTTCTAAGTATGCTACAAATCCATTTTATGAAGATATAATCTTGTTTATATATATATATTTTTTTTTCATGAAACTTTTGCAATTTTATCCTTTTTGATTATACCGCATTATTGTTATGCTTTCCAAATGTTTTTTTCGATTTTAGTGATATTTATAAATTAATTATTTGTCTACTTATATGAAAATAGTAATAAAAAAAGAAATAATGAAATCTTATAACAAAAAATACTTCTGTTCTATATTTATGTGTATTATTCATATTTCTACATTACAACTCTGTGATTGTACTGTAATGAATAAGAAATACAACAACGAATATTTCCTATATCCACCCAGTTCTGTAAATGTTTTTGAGAAGTCATAATCTCATTAAAAGATGATTCATCCTAACACTTCAATGCCATTAAGTATTAGTCTAAATATTAACTTTTATACCATAGTTATTACAATACGTTGGTTTTGGTTGTATTCAATTTGTATTGATCAATTATCATATTTTTTAACAATAATCTAATAAATTATATAAATTTTCTTGATGTAATAACTTTAAGCTCTAATGATAAAAGTATAACACTGTGATGTAAAGTAGTTAATTTAATATAATTTATATTGGAAAGTTATGATTAAGATATAGGATTAATATAGAATAGTTTATTTATTAAATTTGTTATAATTTAAACATGAAAATACATACTGGTGTGATGAATTTAAATTACTTTTGTCATTATAATACATTTAAGAAAACACCACATCCTCATACATTGTTCATATCTTACAAATCGTAGTCGGTAATTTAATGACATTTTGGTAAGGAAGAGCTAACAACTTAATACCTAAACACAAAGTTTTCTTTGTTTTAATTGAAAAAAAACTATTAAAATTGTTTTGTAAAGGTACAAAAAAAAGTATAAAAAAGTGTTTATAAAATTTTCAATTTATATCCTAGACTTAAAAATTGAATAATCTTAATTATGATAAGATATTTTTTATAGAAATTTAAAAAAACATGTATACAAACATTATGTATTTATGAACATTTGAAAATTAAATTGGATACTTCTACAAAAAGATAACAATTTTTATCAAGTGATTAGAGTATATTTGTTGTAATTCAAAAGATATTAATCTTCATACAACTCATAATTTAAAAGTCGATCATAGTTCTGATAAGTTTTTTATTGGCGATTTAACTTAAGATTTTGACGACATTGAATATTTTTTCGTCATTCAATAAAGATTTACATATTTTCCAACAATACTTGTTATTATACAAAAAATTAATTGTAAAAAATTAAAATATTAAATTATTACCTACATATATTATAATTTTCTATTCACGATGAAATCTCCTTAATATCTTCTCATGATAATTTCGATTTATTTATACTTAGTAGGTAGTAGGTACATAAACCTTTCGAATGCGCTTAATGTTTTTCCGAGTGGCACTGATCGCCAAATCTATCCTTGACAAATGTCATAATAGATTTTTTAGAGGGAGCACCTTGGAGTGCCAGAACTCGAATGTGGATGTTAAATTTAATCCATAAAGATAAATATTATTTACAATTTATTAATAAAGAGTCTAAAAATAAATTAATAAATAATTATTATATGGCCCCAGTGATAGCTAATAATTTAAATTGAGAGGATGGAAACGGCCTCTTAAGATTTACAATGTCATAATATTTTTTAAACATTTTGGTGTCAAGCTTAAAAATGAGACAAAATTTCATCATAAATGGTTTTTGCAAAATTAAAAAAATTAAAATACTAAAAAATATGTATAACAATTATTTCTTTGTTCGTTTTAAGGGGGCTTAAAAGACTAGGGTCATTTTAATTTTATTAAATATTTTTCGGTTTGATAAAAACCTACCTTCTTAAATACTTAGTTTAATTTGTTTAATCAACTCACTACTCCATATTATGTTCGTGTAGTTTTAATTAATTATTTTATTTAGGTGTTATATGTGTAGGTATTAAGAGAATTACCTAACATATGAATTAATGTAAGTCGTAAAGAAAATATATTAATGTTTCTATTATATTATTTTTATTATTTTATTTTAAGAATATACTTTTTTATTTGAGATTAAATATTTGATTTTATTTAATAATTACACAGTTTAAAATCTAAAAAATAGGTACTTAAATAATATAGACAACAAATTAATGCCAAAAATAGAAAATTTACATTTATTTCAAAACGTACTTTTGTGAGGATTTCATGCATGCATGTGTTATGTCCCCCTCTTACTAATACATAACATGCCAAAATGTAAGTAAATTCGAAAGTTCCAATTTTATATAGTTAGCTTAACATTTTAATACTTGAGTGTAACTTATGAGTATATTTTCATATTAACCTATTATCAAATTTTAATATAAGAACATTATCTAACATCTATGTTCTTTCGTTGGTTTTTTACGATATTTGAATACTTAAACAAGTTATAGGTAATAATGTAAAATATTAATATTTTACCTAACCACTGAGTAAACAGAAATAATGTGCTTACCTTTATATTTGCTAATAAATTATTACACTCTAATATTTAATGTTACGACACAAAAGTGAAACTGCTTAATATAAAGATTGGTATGTTATGAATTATGATGTTTTTATTGTTGAAATGATGGAGGTAGCGCGTGCAGGTACAAAGTCCTCTTAATTTAGAGATTAGAAGAATTATTTTAAGAAAATATTAACGGACAGAAAACATGAACGGGCCCTCCCACAACATTGGTTGCAACGACGATAAAATTAAGCAAATAATAAGGAATTAAACAAATATTTCCTGTTGCCATAATTTTTTTACTTAAAGCCCTACTTTTATCTACAGCACAACATAATAGTTCTGCTAAATGCAAATTTTTCATGTAGTAAATTTGCAAGATGGAGCAACACATACAAATATTTCATCTTTTTAAAAAAGCTTAGAAAGCTATAAATCCATTTTATACGACGATGAAGTTAACAATAAAATTTTTTAATTCATAGTTTATTCTTAATATTAGCTAAAACATTTATTTTTTTTATTATTTATATTTTTTTACTTATTTATTTAAAGAACAGATATTTTATTTTTTTAATATTTGTGCAAAATAGTAAACAGCCTAAAATTTTTGCAATAAAAGTTCAGTCAGTAATAAATCTTTGATAATGTTATATTTTTGTCATAGCTTACTATAACGACAAAATACTATTTTTATTGTTCAACCAATTTTAAGGTTTCCGTGCATTAAGGTTAGTGACAAAAGCCCCCCTGGTACGTTTCTAACCTTTCCTTACTCAATTACTAGAAAATAACAACTAACACTGAACTAGCCAAAACAATGTACAAACGTTTCCACCAAAATTTAAACATACATAGCAATACTCTAATAACACATATGTCCTCCTTCACCCTCCCAAAAAATCCACCATGCAGACTAAAGCACAAATGGTTTAGAGACTTATTAAATTAGTAAAGGAGGTGTTATCATTAGGTTTCTTCCCCAACACGATATTCATATTACTTTATTTTATATAAATACATCAAATTTGATTATTATAATTATCGTCTACAGATTATAAATTGTTCTTCTAAATAAAAAATAAAAAATAAATTTTTCAACACGTTTCATAATTACCATAACTAATAAGTTTTATAAAAAATAATATTTTTTAATATCCTACTGTATATTATCTGTCTATCTACACTATTAAGCTTCGTACCCTACTAACAAATAATTTATTATTTTAATTTTTTTTTTTTAATTTTTAATTTTGAATAATAATAACTATTTTTAAACTATTACTATTTTACATATATTAGATTTTATAAATTCCTATTGTAAAAATTTTATTTTAATTTTTTTTTTTAAATATTTTTACATAACTCCTTAGATATTTAAGTATTATACTACTATACCTATAATGGTTTTGAATAAGAAGTTCCTATCAGTAACATTTATTAAAAGTGCAGTAGATACTAAATGCGTATATATATATATATTACACCCCTGTTGTTATATAATAATAACAACAGTGTACACATTAATAAATTTGTAAAATCTTGTTACTGTACTGTAATAATTCTTTCAGCGTCTTCGAATGAACTAACAAATATAATATCACAATTAAAAAAGTAGGAATAATATTATCCCAATTAATTTTGTTTTTATACCATTATGAACATAATATATATCATTTCATCGTAAGTAGATATTGAACTTAATTTTCCTATTTAATTATTTTTTATTTACAATCTATATTTAACAATACAATAAATAAATTTAATTACTATGAAGGAATTATTGACATTAGTTCACATGATGAAAGAAAATATCCATTGATATTACACTTCAATTAAATATATATGAAAAAAAAAGATATTAAAAATAGGTAGTAATCAGAGTTCAAGTTTATAGACTATTATCATTAGTTAGGATAAGAGGTCTCTGGACCATTTTCTTTTTAATCTTGGACTTGTTTTATTATCTATTTTTAAATATGATAATTACAGTAATAATTTTACATTTTAGATTCTGAATTTACAATGAATGTATTGATTTAATAATAATGTGATATCCTTTTTATATGTAGGTACCTATACATTTCAATTTTAATACTTTTTCTGGAAAGAAAATTTAGATAAGAGGTTAAAATTAAAAATTTCCAGCATTTTTCAAATAATGACAGTAAAATATTTTTACGTAATCAAAAACTTGAAAATGTTACACAAAGTTTCCAATGAATAATTATTGCTGAAACTATAACAAAAATATCTTAGAATACCTAATTCCCAAAATCATTTTTCAAGAACATCTAAAGAAATATATCTTTAAATTTGAACGAAATTAAATATCCACGCATAAAATAATGATTTCTTTTAAAACGATTTTCTTATTTTATTGAAATTCAAAAACTAATAATCATAAACACTTGACATTTTCACTAATTAGCTAATGTTTATATTAGTATTTGCTATACATGGTATAATTTTCAAAAACAAAAAAAAAATTACTCTTTTTAAACTGTTGATAAAAATTTATATAGTAAAAATATTTTATAGCAAAAAAAAATAAATAAAAATATTAATGAAAAATTTGATTCGTTATTCCGTCTTACATATATACAACATGGCACAATACAGTTTATGTTGTCAACTTTAATATTAAAGTAAATTACCTATTATCAAACTTAAAGGTTTACATTTTATCTAAGCCATCACCTAGGCTTTTATTAATTTTATAATTTTAAACTGAGTTATAGCTATGTAAAATATTAAAACTTGAAAATGCTTATAACTCGATTTTAAATTTTAATATTAATAAAACCTTAAGTGATGACCTAGATAAAATTCTTATCTTTAAGTTTGATAATAGGTACATTTTCTCTAATATTAAAGCTAACTTAGCTAACAACATAAAATTGATTTTTCTGAACAAAAATTTGCTGTTGTATGCTTGGTTGTATACAACACATGTATAACACATGCGGGAGAAGCGTCCTCTTAGTATCAAGTTTTTCTTATTGTCATAATAGCCATTTAAAAATTTAAAATATTAAAGACACATAATTACGATTTTATTTTTTTAGCATTTAGAATTTTCAAATAATTTTGTAGTTTAAAATACATAAAATACGCGATGGTAGTAACTAATACTTAAAAATTTAAAGTTCTTCGTTAATATTTCATAATGGAACCAAAAAATTACAAATTATATTTTAATTTGGAAGAAATTAAATATCTACGTAGATACGAACATTTAAACAAGTAGATACCTAATAACAATTTTACTTATATTATTGTAATTCAAAAATATTTTTCATGAGTACTTTATATTTATACATTTATTATTATTATGTTTTTTTAAATATAATAACATAATAACATTTTAAAAACGGTAAGCTTAATTTTATGCTATTGCCTATATATTTAACATAAACTTAGGTATTCACATCATCACATCGTTCTACGGTAAAACAGTACTAACCCAAACTTAAAAATTATACCTACATAATCTAACATATATTATTGCCTATTATAATAAATGCATGTTTTCGGCAAAATCTAATTCATCTAACAGTATAACTAATACTAAATAAATCATTGATATCAAAATAGTTATATCATACAACAATATACCTACTTAGTAATATAAGATCAGAATCATAATTTAGATACCTTTGCAATAAATTATCATTTAACATAATATATTACATTAAAATGATTTATTGCACTATACGGCATAATTTACATTTGAGTTTTTATCTATTTTCCGTTAAAAAAAAATAAAAAAATATTTTAAAATATTTTGAAATTTGTAATGGGTCACAACTCACAAAGAACGCCTTCACATGCCGAGTGTTGGGTACCACTGGTGTAATGGGTTAAAACAGAAACCGAGACGAGCTAATGCCTTTTTTCTTAACGTTTCGCCTAGTTTTATTACTCCATAATTGATCACAGCGTTATTTTTGTAACTATAATCCTCGTCGTGTGAGAGCGCCACAAATCACAAAGCCAAGCCGACTCGCTCAAGCAGTCAAGCGTGACCGACATTTTTGGTTGTGGTAACGTATCAACACGATCGTGTTGACTTTACCTGAAGTCTGTCATCACAATAAAATAAAATATGTTTTCGTGTTTTTTTTTCGTGCAATGAAACCTTAGACAAACTACAGACATTATGTGCATTATAAGTTTCACTTAATAATTACCCCGAATAACCAACCTACTTCAGTATTACTAATGCTAGTAAATCGTTAATCTTAACATAATTGAACACAGACCTCTCCAGTTTATCACACCATTCATTAACCAAGAGTACCCTTAGTAAGCCGGCAATTCGATGTTTCGTCGAATACATTTTGTTTCACCAATTTTTCAGTTGGGAAATTCACACGAGTAATATTATGTTAATAATGACGTTACGTTTATCTTCGATATTACGGTAAAATATCGGTTAAATTGCCTTGGAAAACTTTCAAATCAATGTAGGTAAATAATTGTTCCCACCCAAAACGTGTATCGTTCACCTCTGTTGACGAACTTTCTATTGGTCTTGTAATCTGCAGAACTGTTGATCCATAGTAGATACCTACATATATACAATGCTTACACAACTCTGCGACATCATTTAATATTATATAATTTAATAATTATAATATAGACAAGTACACCGATGGTCTAAAGAATACGAAAAATACGAATACTTCACCACGGTCGCCTACAGAAATGGAAGACGTCATTTCAACGCGAGTATCGGAGAGAAAATGGGCGAAGGTACCGCGACTGCGTAGACTCGGATCTCGGTGGTATTATTCACACATGCACAGCCGTGTAATTTGACGATAATAATCTACTATGATATTATGGTAAAACCTAACCTCCAAATGACATTTATTTCAAATAGGTGTTGCATAATAACAAATTAACAACCGCGATTTAAGATACGAGGCATTAGGAAATTCGTCTATCCTTGATCGCGGTAATAATCATCACAATCGGTTGTTTTTTATGTTTGCGTTCCGAGTGACGACGGCGATCATCATTGGAATGTAAAACGACTTGATAATCGACTACACAATATTATTGCAGTCGGCAACAGCCTTACAATGCCAACAGGGCAATTTTTACGATTATTGTACACATACACACACACACACGCGATATTATATTGTAGTAGGTATCTTATCTATCAATGTTTCGTAAAATATATTGCCTAGTTGGCTCTCAAGGATTATTACGACCACATCATTCACATCGATTTCAACGTCCCCGTGGAAATGTAATGGGCCATAATTGATGTCAACGATTTGATGATTGATCACACGTTTTTGTTAAACATGTCGTGACAGTCCTACGATTGACGTACCAATAAATTGATAATTGATATCGTGTCGGAGTACGGCCGTGCAAAAACGCGCACGTGGTGAAGGGGTCAACGGCCTCCGCCGCCTGCTGATAGTGCGCGCACGGTGCACCGTTCTCGCGGCGGTACCGCTCACGCCCTACGACAGGGCTACGGATCGACCGCGTGAACGAATCTAGGTTGTTCACAAATGCGTCTCATTTGATCGCACTCTGATTGGCCGTCGTTCGCGAATCACGGACTACGGTCTATCAAAGCCCAAAGGAATTTGCGACCGTGTCGATTCGAACTTTCACTAATCGCGACGTGGAGGGAGATGCCGGCCGATTTCCAAAACGTCGTCTACCGACGAGGAAATGTCGTGCAGAGCAATGTCATTTCGCGACAGACGACGTTCCAGGGGGCCTCCCCCTCCCGGAACAACGCGTGTGTGTGTGGGTGTGTGGTTGTGGGGGGGCACAAAACCAGACGATTGTTCCGGGTGGGGGCTTTCGGCGACGCGTCACGACCGCCTGCCGTCTGCGTCTCGCGACTGTACGGCTAAAAATATCCAGCCGCGTGACCCGTCCCGACGAAGGGGGGTGGTTCCGGCACTCGAATTTCGACCTCTGGACGTCCCCCATTCCACCGGGGGCCGCCACTGCCCACCCACTATTACGCCATAGCGTTCGCGCGCCGCATGAGAGCGCCCGGTCTATATAAACTCGTATCCTCGCTCATTGTTGAGTACTTGACGGTAAAACTTCGTCGAATTACCAACGTGAACGTGGCATTCGCGACGACGTCGCCCGCAACCGTCGGCATTGTCTGCGTTGTTGTACCTGTGTCGTAGACAACGCACCATTGTACTATTGTCGTCTCGTACTAGTGTGACTTATAATTTCGGTGTCATGTGTCTATTATAGGCTAGTGTCGTGTCACGTCGCATTACGGCCGGCGACGTCAGTGCTACAATATATTTATGGACTATTATAAATACGTCTGTTCCGTCGTCACTGTCAACTTTGCATGCTGTCCGCGAATTACGCAACGTCTGGGGCTACCACGTCCCGCCACTAAGGGGTACAGGCACACTACGCGCCGTTTTTGAAAATAGTAAGTACTCAAAGCATCACTGCACCGCGCGACGTCGCCCACCCTTTGTCGCGTAAAACACCGTTGCGAAATCTATTTTTTGAACGTGACATTACGCGTAGGTACCTGACGATTCTAACCTAATATTAAATTCCCCTGAACTAAAAATATATCGTTCCCTTTTCGGAAAGTCGCGCAATGGCTGTTAGCCCTGCCATAATCATTTCCGTCACTCGTTTTAAAATATAAAACGTTATTAATTACAAACAATAAATTATTTATTATTAATTAATACTATTATTAACGATTAATAATAGATTATTTATCGTTAAGACATAATAATATCATTAGTAATAATTATAGAGCTAGGATTTTTATTATGCAACAGTATGTTTTATTTGCGACTTCTGATTATTGCTTTTTGTCAGTAATGTCCACGAATCCGCCTCGTGATGAGATAAACAGTGGTAATTTTATTTTGCATATTTTGAATAAAATTAGTATTATTGAATATTTTCACTATAAAAACGCTAATAATACGTAATATTTCGTTATTAGATATTTTTGTGTGATAGTATATATTGACGCTGTCCAAAAATACTTTTTTTTTTTATTTAGAAAGACAATTTACAAATACTTATACCTATAAGAACATATTTTTATTTTTCTTAAATCATTTATTATTTATTTATAGTCTATACAATTGTGTACAATAAATAAATCGTTTTGACGTAATATTTTTTTTTCTGAATATTATTTTTTATTATACAATCTGAAAATATATTATTTTTACAATAAGTATAAGTGCTGACGTAGTATAATACAAAAAAAAAAAAAAAAAAAAAAAACAATGAAAGACGGGATAGGTTTTTCACATTAAAAACACCTGTACATGAGCGGCAGTGTAATAATTAATTTTAATATATAAATTAGACGTTTAAAAGTTCCGTTAGAGGCGTCTGGCTGGAAAAACATATTATTAAGGTCTAACAGAAGATCGTTCAGGTTTGAAAATTTAAAATACTATGTAATTGTTTTCTGTTGTATTATTTGATTAGCGTGAATAGTTATGTTGTACATTATTTTATTAATTTTAAAACATACTTTTTTTTTTTTTTTTTTTTTGAGTGTATATTTTTGGCGTATATAATATTAATTGCATATTTTAATTATATATATATACAAAAGCTGAAGTATAACTAATGGGTGGCTCCTTTAATCACGTTTTTCTCGTCTGTTTTATTTATTATTATTTTTATTTTTCGTGTGTGTGTTACATTGTTCGCATTTGCTTATTGTGTCTACTTTGTACAGGTTGCATTATTACTTCATAAAATTAAAAAAATAATAATAAAATAAAATTTTTTTTAATAAACCAAATGCATATTTTATCCTAGTCCTAGTAATGAAAAATAAATTATTTACACCTCTATATTAATAATAAAAAATATATTTTTGATTTATATTGTGATTTATATTTATTCTTTATTTTTTTGTGTGTGTTTTTATTTCGTCCAAGCATACTAATATATTATTGTTATATGATAAATAGAGCTAAGAAGTTATAGTATTTGCATGTTTTTTTTTTGAGCTATTAGATTTAATGTTAAGTAAATTTGAAATTAATTTCACGACTTAATAAAAACAATATTAGAAGTTTATGTTGTATATTTTTGCACATTTAGTAATTTTGTAGTTTTAAGAGCATGTTTTTCAATTTTACCCTTTTTAATTTTAGATAATAATTGATAATTAATGATATGTTTATAATATAATTTGAACATTTGACAATAGAAAAAAAATACCTAAGAAGATGTCAGGGTACTATTTGTTTTTTTTATTGCTCACAGGTAATATAGACAAAACGCATTTATGTAAAATCATTTTTTTTATGTTTTTGAGTGATCATAGAGTAAAAGCACATATTACAAAAATTATAGAGGATAATATTTTTGAAGGTTTATTATGTATAGGTTTTTTATTTTATTGTTATTTACATTGTTAATAAAAATTCTTATTTCATATAAACTGTAAAGATTGTATTTTTTCTAAAAAATAAAATTTAAATGATCTTTAATAATGTTATACCTATTACCTCCACTAGAAGGCTTCCGCAGTCTATCAAATCTATCTTTATTAATTTATTTATTTTTATTTTGTTTTAGCTTGTTGTACCATCAACTGTTCTTATTGTTTTTTTTTATAACAGATTGAATAAAAATGAAAACTGATACACAAAAATAAAATTAATTAATTAATAAATGATCTTTAAAATAGTTTTAAAACAATGTATAGACAAATCCTTGTGTCACATCCTCTCAAAAATATAATTTTCTATAATTCTACGTAAATTCGTTTTGTCTATGTTACGCATAGACCAGAAAGAGAAAACAAACAGTGCGCTAAAATCCTCTTAATTACTTATAACTTATTTTGAGGGTTTTTATTAGGTATTAGTTAATACAGAATTTCTCGTTTGTATTAATTAATTAGCCGTACCCACACGTTGTCACCTGTGAAAGAATTGCAAGTCAAATATCCTTTGAATTTTCATCGGTTTTTTAATTGTATTATACATTTATACGCCATTATGTCACTACAGTGACAACAATATTCATTCAGTGTGGCCAACTTGAGGTAATAAATAATAAAAAAGAACAGTGATAAGTGGAAAAAATGCAAAACACGGGCCATCTGATATTATGGTTCGAACTCGAGACACTCTCTACCAATCCATATCAAAGTGCCACTGCGCCAGAGAGTTTTCAGCGCGCGGTGGCTTGTTTTATGGCTTTTAAGTAAAGAAAAACCCTACGGCCTACGTATCTGAAGCACAAATCTATTGTATTAGTATAGAAATATTGTTAATCGAGTTGAACAAATAAATAAAACACATAAACCTTTCTCGGTTAATTGCTTATCTAAGGGTGAAAACTGCTTCAAAATCAAAACCTATCTTTTAACATAGCAAAAAAGATTTTTTGCTTAAAATTTTGATACAAAATTAAAAGTGTCATCATTGGGTGGCTTCTTTTATCAAATACTCATGTTCTCATATAACTTATCACAAATACACTTATTGTACTTTTTAGGAACAGATTGTGTATATTATATAAATAAAGGGAAAAAAAATCAAATCCAGAGTTTCATGCTATGTATTCTGATAATTACTACGAATTATAAAATATATTTATATTTTTTTTTTTTTTTATTATTATTATACGATCTGTAAATATATTATTTTTACAATAAGTATAAAAATATATAAATATTTTTTATAGAATATTTGTTTTTATTGATAAATATTTAGTACAAATTATAAAATTAAAAAAAATTTTTTAATTGAATATTTGTATTTATGAAAATTGGGAGTAAAAAAAAAAAAAAAAATGATTAGACATTTACACTATCACGAGAGTAAAATGTGTTGCCTACACGTTTATAGTCAGGAGCACACTTTGTAATCGGGAGCACGCGAAAAATATTCGATGATCACCACCACCAGATGTCGCCATTTGTTTCAAACATCGTAACCGGCGGCGTGGCCATTGGTTTCCAACATCATACCTAAAGGTGTAGCCATTGGTTCTCAACATTGTACCACCATCGCACCTGCCGTACGTGTGGTAAAAAAAAAAAATTAAAAAAAAAAAAAACGCCTTTGGTTTGATAATTCGATAACTACTTAAGTTGCACTGCTGCTGCTTGGAGCGTGGCAGGCGGCGATCGTTGTTCGTGCTCCCGAGTACTTTTTGAGTGCACTAAGTCATTATTGTACCGTAAAAAAATTATTATTTATTACTTTTGCACCTGTCGCGGCCCAAAAACGTCCGAATTAGGTGCTTATAATTACTATTACCACGTCTTGGGGATGGTTTTCTAGGACGTAACATGATACGTTCGCACTATATTCTTTGATCCGCATGGATACTAGTTTGACCATTTTGTCGGTGACAACCGACGATATCGATACCGATTAATGATTTCCCGATATATCGCGATACCGAAAATTTTTCATTTTTACATTATTTTTCAAGAATTTCATCTTATTCGCAGGTTCTAAGGGATCTAGGGCGTCTGAGCTGTGTCGAATTAGACTGTATCGTTGACGTACAAACGTAATATATACGAAGTAATTAGACGTGATAACGAGAGAGAGAGATTTCGATATCGATGAGTTTTGAACGACATCGATATTTGGAATGTTATCATGGTCCGCCGCTAATTGATATTCTCACTAGTAGATAACTCGTCAAACGTGTAAAACTACGATTTTCTTACGATCTACTACTCGGCCTCTATTATTTGTTATATTTGAGATCGTACACTTTATTGCTTTAAACGGAAATGTTTATTTATTAATTATATTATGCGTGTTGTATGATAGTATGTTGTTAATCTCGTAGTATTATCAACTATGCTATCAGACAGTTTCATTATCAATCGTTTAAGAAGCCGGCTATCAGAACCATTGGTGTTACGTCACAAATGTTATCAATCCTTATCAAATTTCCAATTAGATCCAAACAATTATTTTGTATCATCTAAAAAGCGTGTGTACTTCAATAAAATTTGAAATTTTTTTTAATTTTGTTAATAAACTAGAAAACTCTACAATCTGTTAAACAATTATTTACAATAAACATAAGTGATATAAGAATATTATAGAATTTAGACAGGGGACTTAGTGAAGAGACCATTCTTTGATGGAACTTTGTGACATGTGGTGGGAGGTTTTAAAAAATGTAACTGAAAACGTAATATGATGCTTTAAGTGTTACCATTAAGTTTCTTCCTCATAAAGTTATTCGTGTTACTTTATTTTATGTAATTATTGTGAACAAATTGTAAATTGTCATTCTTAATAAAGAAAAAAAAATATGGTGCTTTAGTGATTTGTTTTAGAGTTTTGAAGTGATAGATTTGTATTCTATTGTTCTTAGTGGATTTTGCTAATCCCCAGAGCTGTATACCATAGACTCATATTGGTTTAATTAGGTAGCATTTTGTATATAAAGAGCTTGTTAAGTTTAAATTTAAACTTTTAACTTACACAATGTATATTATGTTGTTATTGTTGTACCTATTGATTCTAGTGGCTAGTAATCATTTATTATCAATAACTTCTATATCTGAATAAATACTTTAAATGTCAGAACTTTGTCAAAATTTGGAAAATGTTTCTCTATTTAACCATCATCACTAGTAAGGCTCGGAAGTTAATGACCTTAAAAACATTAAATAAATGATCTAAAAAAAGTTCAAAAATCACCTTTTTTTTTTTTTTCACCACTATTACTTGTTGTGCTTAATTGTATAGTTGTATATTTTCATATTAAATAAAAAAAAAATATATATATATATTACAATCTGTTTACACATAAAAATATAAGTAACAGTGATGATAATGATTAAAAGAAGACTGTCCTGTGACAGAACCTCAGGAAATTATGAGTTTGAGCATTGTAATTTTATTTTTAATTTTTGATTTTATTTTGGTCTCTAGCCCAATTTCTGTTTAATCGTTGAAGAATATTAAGAGATAATGTAAGAGAAGACATATTGTTAATAAAGGGGTTAGAATGGTTAATTAATTTGGAATGGAATTTTTTATAGTAGTTTTTAGCAAGTTCATTTACTGTTTGAAATTTTAAGTCATTATAGAGAACTGAATTTATGATATACCACGGAGCACCGGTTAAGAGTCTTAATGAGATGGATTGAAAGGCTTGGATGGGGCGAATGGTAGCTGGTTTTGCTGGGCCCCAAATTTGAATACCATAGGTCCATATTGATCTTATGATAGATTTGTAAATTAATATTTTATTTTTAAGATTTATTTTTGATTTTAGAAGAGGTCGGAGTAAATGGAGGCGAGAGTTGAGTTGTTTACGTTTATTTTTTGTATGACTTGCTCAAGTTAGTCTTTTGTCTAAAGTGATACCTAGGTGTTTAGTTGATTGATGTAGTGGAATTGGTTTGTTATTAAATTTAAGTGAGGGACATTTTTTTTTTCTTAAGGGAAAAGTTTACCTGAGCGGATTTATTGTCATTAATTTTAATTTTCCAGTTTTTTTTCCAAGACTCAATTAAATTTAAGTGCAATAATTGTAAGTTGTGTGAAGCGGTGTCTGAGTTATTATTTGAAGCAAATATTGCTGTGTCGTCAATAAATGTGATAAGGAGAGTTTGATTTGAAGTGGGCAAATCAAAGTTATAGATATTATAAACTATTGTTCTAAATTAGTAAAAATACATTATTTTTTTTTAAATTTATCAAAGCTTACAAATTACTCAAAATTATTACATTGTACTATAAAAGCATATTCTATGTAGCCAAAAGTAAATGAATAACGATTATCAGTTAATAAATATTTTTATTTTGAAAAATTTCTCTCCAAGTCCACTGAAGTAATTGGGGCAAACCTGAAACTCTAATTTATAATCTAAGAAATTGAACTAAAAAGGAAAAAATAACTTAAACAGTAAATAAAGACAAAAAGTGCCAAATAATATTTAATTACTTAGATTTACATGTTAATGAAACACATTTTTGACCTGGAGAGCATTGTCTAATAAGTTTCCCCCCAAAAAAAAGCCAACTTCTGAGTCCTAGTCATTAATATTTGATCAATTTTACTAATACTTTCAATACTCCAGTTTTAAGGATATTTAATTTCTATATTTTTTACTAAATAGTAAAAAACTATAAATATTTTATTTGATGATATGCCACCATAAAAAGAAATAACTCCTTATTTTTAATTAAATCTTCAAATGTGAATGAGAAGCTTAATGTATTTAGCTTCAGTTTCAATTTTTCATTTTGTTTTTTCAGAAAATAGTTTTCGGTTTCAAGTACAGTCAGTGAGGTTGATGACTTAATTAATTCAGATGCACTAAAAATAAATGCAATTTATTATTATATTAAATCTTAATACTTAAAAAATAAATAATACCCTTGGGAGTTTGACTTTGTTGGTTCTTCATCAAGATCAAATGCAGTATTGTATTTAAATTCACTATTCATTTTCTGTTCCTTTGTTTATAAGTTTTTGAGAGTTCTAGTGGATCTTATTTTTTCTGGTGTAAGATGATGAATGTTTAATTGGTTTAAATGATGAGGAAGTATTGTAAAACCATTAATTTTACTTCCACCTTGAAAGTTGCAACTACATACACGAGCACCAGATTTAGGCTTGTCTATTCTTCTAAAATAATAAATATGATTTTTTTTCATTTATGAACGCAAAAGTTATATATTAATCAAATGGCAAAGGTGGGAATTAACTAGTTAAAAACTTAATTTTTACTTATTTTTTTAACTTGACTAGTTAGTTTATTTTCTAATCAACTTATGAACTTAAGCAGTTTGACAATTGAAATAACTTAGCTATTTGCAGTTGACATTAGACATTTTTTAATAAAATCATAAATTATAAATAGTATTATTTTAATGTTATATGACCTTCAATTGGTATATTATATAAAAAAAAGCAATATTTGTTAAATTATTAATTTGAGATGTGTATAGTTTTAATTAATAATCATATAAGGTAAAAGGGTATTTTACTGTACATTATGATAAAAGTTCAATGAAATTGTTTTTTATAATTTAGTAAATTAGAAAGACAGTCATTATTTATGTTATTTACATACTAATTAAAAAAATTAATTTATTTTTTTTTTAAACTGAGTAAAGACAGTCAAGTTAATATTTTTTCCATATTAAATTTTAACTTATTGAGTTAAATTTATAATTTGTTTACGATTAACTTCTAACTTATCGATCTTGTGTTCTTTTAACTTAATTATATTCATTAACTTGTCCATTTTTATACTACAGTATTTCAAACAACCCTAACTATTTTTAATACCCATAGGCTATAGAACATAATATTAAACATAAGTAAAGGCTTAGAGACAGAATCCAAACATGTTAGAATGAAGCAAATTGGTTACAATATATACAATAAAAATATATTGAGCTAAGTGTTTAAATAACCATCATCAATGTGTTAATTGTTTTTTTTGAAGTGGTGTCAATGAGTCAATGGACTCATTCTTGCACGATATTCATGTGCTGTATCATATCGTTTAAAATAATTTACTTATTGTATGAAACATACATATTGTATTATTTTCTTGGTAAAAAAAAAAAAAAAAAAAAAAAAACAATTAACATTGATGACAATTTCCATTTAGTTGCAAAATTATAGCATAGTAAAAACACAATTATTATATTAAGCAATGTTAGACACTACCATTCAAAGTGCATACTTTTATCAGATTGTATTCAAGAATTTTTGCATAACATTTTAATCATAATTTTATAGTGATTATTGAAAATCGTCTACTATATATGAATTGAATTTGTTTTAATATAATTATTATTATTACTTTTACTTCTAAACAAAAATATTTTATTGAAGATGTATTAATGAGTATGTAACCATAGCTACCTATCCAATGTCTTCTTAATTTTAATTCTTTTGTAAAGTAATGAAAGCTAAGTAGGTAGCTTCATTGGAAGCCCTCCTACATCTCCCCTCTTTCACGATATGTAAACCACTTTCATCATTAATACTTGTTGTGCAAAATTTTGTATAGTTGTATACTTATTTCTTTCACCTAATAAAAAAACAAAAAAAAAGCAATAAAAGCTACAGGAATCATTTATCTTCTGTGTAATAATAATAACCAAATACCCAGTATAAAACCATATTTAATAACTAATAGTATCTGTAAATAATGCAAAATTGCTATTAATTATATTATTTATTTACAATTTTAGAATACGTGATTAAACGATGAGTAATCTAATAAGCATAGCAAAAATAGGACTACAAGCAGTTTTAAACTACTTATGCATAGTGCATTAGTAAACACAAACCTTTAAAATGTATAACAATTCAGATTAAAACGCGTAAATATAATTAAAATATTAATTTTAAGTGATATTATTAAATTGTAATAGTTTTTTTATTTGGATCCAACTGATTCATTGATAAAATCTGATAACGTATATGACTTAGGTACGAACATTATAACATATTATATCATAAACGCATAGATTATTTTTTCATAAACCACCAATGATGCATCGTTACCGTTTTTTTTTTTTTTTTTTATATATCAACAAAAAAACTTCAACTGATAAAAATGTTTGAAAATTGATAAATAAAATAATTCAATATAACTTAAATTCAAAGCAATTCAGGAAATACTCATATATCTTAGTAGCTGGTATATTATTTAATTTATGTTTTGAAAAACAAACATCTGTTTAAATATTCGCTATACTATATAGTATTGATCGTTTTAGCTTATCCCGATTTTTTTCCTAATATTAACAACAAGCTTTTCAAAATATGTTACAATTTATATTTTTTTAATAAAAGAGGAAGGAAGGTAACCTATCTGCTGTAGGTGACGGTAGGTATAAAGCGTATCTCACCATTAAATCCTGTAATATGTTAGATTTAAATTTAATAATAAATAATATGTAATATCTAAATTTTATAACTAGTCATTTAAGTTTTTAATAACCAATGTGTATATATTTTTACGGAATTTAAAATTTTCAAATCTAAGCTAGATAAATTATAATTTTATAATTTATTATTACAAAATTATTTGCATAATATCTTTGTAATTTTGATGAATGTTGTTCATGACCAAGATTAATCTTTAAATATTTATATGATATTCATTTAAATTATTAAAAAAAAATGTATAGCAATAATTATGATCAGACATAATCATGTGTTCTATTAGTAATTACCATTAACTAATATGAAAATGTTTAAATGTTAATGATGATATAACATGGACAATAACAATAAATTAATGATCGCTGGTAATTAGTATTTATCAAATTTAGATAAATTAAAAATAAAATAATGAATAAGTATTAATAATTCAATTATTTAACATCCAATTGTCTCCTTGACATTTGAAATTACTATTCATCAATTATGGGAAAGTTCTTTTGAAAAATTACTATATCTTGTTTATGGTTTTCAAAATAAACTAGTTCAAGATTAAGGTCAAGTTCATCGAATTTATCATGTGTTAATTTATGTTGTTGAAAATTGTAGACTCTAGGACTTTGACGATGTAGTAAATAATTCACAAACATCATATAAAAATAAAGCATTAAACGAAAAGGTCCAACGATATAGCATTTAACGTAATGATTTCAACAACAAATTAGGTAAGTACTTTTTGAGTGCAGATTTTTTACTAAAATAAATATTTAATACATAAATTGATAAGTTTTAAAAAAATAATACTTTAAAAATAACTCTTCAAATAAATACTCAGTTCTGCACTACAAGTTACGTTATTTATTATATAATATATTATATTTATACAGTATCTAATCTTTTATAATATTCTTAATTCGTAATACAAACAACAAATTAATGAAAATAAGTAAATCCCCGTCCGCACGGGAACATTTCGTATCCTTGATAAAATTAGAATTTACTCGTTGCATGAATTTTTCTACTGCATTGTATAAAATAAAATATCAGTTCCACTAGTTTCAGCAATAAAAGTTCGTTAACTTAATGAAAGAATCTAGAAAACTCGTTCATAGTAAATAAGAACTTATTTTACGTGTTTTTCTCATCACTGGTAGGTATTCATAATTATTTTTAAAACTTCATTAACTTGTTTACATACGTTTGCTGCTTAGGCAATTGAACTTTGAATTTTCCAATTTTAGTAAATTATCATACTACAAATTAACAAGTGTTCATAAAAAAATTATGTAATATTAAGATTTTCTATGAAAATTATAATAAACTGTTAACATTTTAAATGAATAATATTGTATTAAAACATTAAAACAACAAGACTCGTTACTAAAAATTATAAATTTAATTTAAATAATTTTAAAATGTAATACCTAACCTTTATTTTTTAACTATATTAAATAAACAATTCTAGTATATGTTTAAACCAAACTTAAAAATAAGGTAAAAATTAACTTAACCTAAGTTAAAATATTATTTTTTTAAGTAGGTACCTAAGTAAGAACAAAACACATTTTTTATAAAAATAATTCTCAAATAGATGTGTATAATATCTTCAAGTTTTTGAATTTTATTTTATAAATATTTTATAGAAATTGATTATTTGAAAAAATAGGTGATACGTTAAATAGTGTATTAAGCTTAAAAGTTTGTTCTATTGGTTGTATTGGATTTATATGCAAATGTATATACGTATTGGAATAAGGTTTTTGAAATCTGATGAGAATTGCTCCTGATTTAGATCATTCTTATTAAAATAACACTAATTGTATTTTGCATAGGTTTTACTATTAGTTGTTTTATAGTGCATATTATTATTTATAGCATATATATATTTGTTTTTCGTTGTATTTTCACGTTCACTGCCACATAATATCAATAAGATTACAACTGGTCGTTATTGTTAAAGATATAATGACATACTCATATGCAACATATATAATATATTAATATAGATAAATTTTTGTTTTATTTTTTTTTTTAATTAATGTGGACTAATATTTTATCGATTGAGGATAAAAAATGTTAAAAGCGAAGATAACAAAATATTTTTTCATACTTTTAAAACCTAACACCTTTTTTAATAATTGATTAATATTTACTTTTTTACATAATTTTAAATAAAAAATTTTTGACTCAATTTTTAGTGCTTATTTTGTAGCATATATTACAGCATTTTTAGAAGCATATTTTGATGATTTTATGTGCATATAAATCCAGTCCCTAGTTATTACTCAAAAAAAAGCATGAAGTTTTATAGAATATTATTGTAAACTTACAAAGTTACAACGTTTGATTAAACACTTTTAAGGACTTTGTAAAGGTTACTATGCTTGTCTTTTATTGTTGTTTTTCTAACATTCAAGTTAATATTAATAAGTAGTAGACATAATACAATATTAGTTATAATCAGTAGTGGTGAAGAGCGCGTTCATACTGTGTGAACTAAGTTGTTATTTATTATGTTCATGAACGTCTTGGATTCTTTCATTGACAAATTAATTTTCATAGAACATAGTTATATATATATATATTTATTTTTATTTGTTAAGAAATATACAACTATACAACATTTTGCACAAGTAATAGGTGGTTTACACAACATAACATAGGCACGATGTAGGAGGGCTCCCAATGAAGATACCTACTTAAGGAATTTAGTTATATTTTTTTTTTTATTAAGTAAATATTACAATCTGTATACATAATACAATAAGTAAAAATGTCTGAACAATAAATTACAACGCATGAATATCGTGCATGAAGAAGGAGCCCATTGACACCACTTCAAAAAAAGAATATAATATTGAAAACTAAATTTGTGCTAAGATGAGTTAGAGAAGGTCTCTAGCCCAGTTTCTTTTGAGTCGACGTAATGGGTTAATAGGGTTAGAGGGATTATGGAGTTTAGATATTAGAGGGTTAGGATGGTTTTGTGTGTCCCTGTGGAATTTTTTAAAATAGCAAGAAGCAAGTTCAAGAAGTGTCAGAATTCTTAGGTCTTTGTGGAGAGATTGGTTACTAACATACCATGGTGCTCCTGTTATTATTCTTAGGTTAATTGATTGAAAGGATTGAAGGATAGAGATATTTGATTTTTTCGCGGATCCCCAAATTTGAATACCGTATGTCATGGCTGGGCGTATAATTTGTTTGTATATTAGTAGTTTTATATTAAGTGGCATATTAGAACGGAGAAGATGTCTCAGAGAATGAAGACGTAGGTTTAATGATTTTCGTTTGTTTTTTATGTGGTAGGCCCAATTTAGTTTTTTGTCTAAATGGATGCCTAAATATTTAGTGTAATCATGTTGAGGAATTATGTTGTTGTTTATCGATAAAGGAGGACCATTGGTGGAACGGAGAGTAAATGATACGTGGGTGGATTTTTCTTCGTTAATTTTTATTCTCCATAATTTGAACCAAATCTGGAGTTTGTTGAGATGATCTTGGAGTGATTTTGTTGAAGAATTAGAGTCGGGATTGGAGGATAGTATGGCAGTATCGTCTGCAAATGTAGCAAGATGTGTATTATTTGAGTGTGGAATGTCTGAGGTAAATATATTATAGAGGGTAGGGGCTAGGATGCTTCCTTGAGGTATACCTGCGTTAATAGAATGAATGTTGGATGTTTCGTCATCGCAGCGTACGGCAAACGTGCGTTGTGATAAGAATGACTTTAATGTTAGGTATAAAGGAGCTGGAAGAAATCGAAGTTTATGAAGGAGTCCTTCAGTCCACACTCGGTCGAACGCCTGTGCGACATCAAGAAATACTCCTTCACAATGATTTTTAGTTTCTATGGATGAAGAGATGATATCTGTTAATCTATGGATTTGGTGCAGTGTGGAGTGTTTATTTTTAAAGCCAAATTGAGTGTTTGGAATTATTTTACTTTCGTTAACTATAGAATATATTTTCTTTAGTATGATTTTTTCAAGAATTTTAGAAAGGGACGGGAGTAGACTAATTGGCCTGTATGAGAGAGGTAATTCAGGAGGTTTACCAGGTTTGTGGATAAGTATTACAATTGAGTGTTTCCATGTTTGTGGTATGTATGATAATCTTAGAATAGAGTTAAAAATATAGGTGAGTTGTATAATAGCTTTTTTAGGTAGATGTTTGATAATTTTATTAGTGATTAGGTCGTGACCGGGAGACTTGTTATTTTGTAATTTTTTTATTAAAAAAAGAATTTCTGATGGGGAGGTGTGTTTGGTTGGAAGAGCCATAGGACAAGGAGTATCTAGTGATTCGGTAATACGTCTTGTGTGATCTACAATGTTTATGTCTGGGTGGGGACAGAAGTTGTTAGCAAGGTGAGTTGCAAATAAATTCGCTTTTTCGGAGTTAGATATGGCTGGTCAACTACAGAGTGTGCTATTCGATAAGCGCATAGACATTGCTCTAATCTCCGAAACCCATTTCACTGAGTATTCATACATTTCTATTCCTGGTTATAGCCTAATCAAATCCAACCATCCAGATGGCTCAGCTCATGGCGGAGCAGCCATACTCATAAAATCCAGTCTTAAATACTACTCACTTGTCAACTACTCTCAAAATCATTTCCAATCATGTGCTATCTCAATCAAAATTAATAATATCCCTGTTGCTATCGCTGCAATCTATAGTCCACCCAAACACAATTTAACTATTGATAACCTTACCGACTTTTTTGACTCAACGGCCAATAACTTTATTATCGGTGGCGATTACAACGCGAAACACCAAAGTTGGGGTTGCCGAGTCACCAATCCTCGTGGAAACTTGCTTTATAATTTCACCAATATGAAAAAATACAAAATCCTTGCACCTCCTGAGCCAACATATTGGCCAACCTCAATAAGGAAAAACCTGACATCCTAGACATCTTTGTCACAAAAATTCCTAATAACTTATACTATTCAATTAATAATACCTTGGATCTTAATTCCGACCATTCGTCCGTCATTCTCAATATCGATGTCACTCCTCAAGCGCGTACAATCAGTCCCAAACTTTTTACGGCAGCGACTAATCGACTTAAATTTCACAACATCATAGCTGAAGAAATTAACCTAAAAATAAGCTTAAAATCTGCTCAAGAGATAGACGATGCAGTTAACTACTTGACAACGCTTATTCAATCAGCGGCTTCCAAGTTTAACACCCTAAATACCACCAAAAACTCAGCACATAATCACCCTTTTGTTTCTGAGCAAGTCCGCTCATTAATAGTCGAAAAGCGTAGAGCAAGAGCACGTTATCAAATCACACGGTTACTCTCACATAAAAGTGCATATAATAGATTAGCAAATTCGTTAAAAAAATTGTTGGCTAAAAATAAAGCTGACATGTACGAACAAAAACTGACCTCACTATCCTCTGTTGACGGGAGCTTATGGTGTGAAACCAAAAAATTACTTCAATATAAACGCCCCTCAGTCCCACTTAAAAAACCAGATAATTAATTTGCTTTCTCTGATGACGATAAGGCCGAAGTTTTTAAAGCTCATCTCCACGAAACGTTTCATCCGCATCATGATATACTTTCACCTGAACACATTGAACAGGTAAACACCTATCTAAACCTACCTTCTTCAATAAATCCGCCTGAAAAATATTTCACTCCGAATGAAGTTAAACAGACCATCCAAAAATACTCACTGAAAAAGTCACCCAGCTTTGATCTGATTACGGCCGAAGTAGTTAGGTGCCTTCCTAAAAAAGCCATAGTACTAATAACATATATATTTAATGCTATTCTCAGATTGTCATATTTTCCGTGTTATGGAAATTCTCTAAAATAGTTCTATTTTCTAAACCTGATAAACCACTAGATACCCCAACCTCATTCAGACCAATAAGTCTCTTGCCTTTCCTTTCAAAAGTTTTAGAAAGACTTATTCTAAGACGCATAATACCACATATTATCACTAACAATATACAGTAGAACCTCGATTATCCGTGTTTGCGATTAACCGTGCCCATTCTTCCGAACATTTTTAAACATAATACTCGATATCGACAATCGTATTAATGACATTTTTTATGATAACTTCATATTTTAAGCCCTAATAACTTGTTGTAGGTATACAATATTATGGATGTAGGACGTATGTATAACATTATTGTATATATACGTCTTCTTATGTATATTTTTAATTACAATTGAATCAAAATTTTTAAAATTTCATTATTATAAAAAGTCTCGATTAACCGTGATTTTCATTTATCCGTGTGACCCTCTCCCCATCATTACCCCGGATAATCGAGGTTCTACTGTACTTCCAAATACCCAGTTCGGATTCCGCAACTCACATAGCACAATACATCAATTACATCGAGTTGTTGATGTTATTTCTACATCTCTTGAAAAAAAGCTTTATTGTTCTTGTATATTTCTAGACGTTGCACAAGCGTTTGACCGGGTTTGGCATGAAGGCCTCCAATTCAAACTTAAAAAATTTCTTCCTTCTCCACTATACTTATTAATTAAATCTTATTTAACTGATAGACACTTTCAAGTCCAATTTAATTCGTCGACATCAGAAATCGCACCAATCAAAGCGGGTGTACCACAAGGTGGTATACTTTCCCCTTTTCTGTTTAACATCTATGTAGCAGACCAACCCACCATGCAACAAACCATCGTAGCGGATTATGCCGATGACTAAGTTACTTTATCTATAAATAAAGATCCTATAATTGCCTCATCAAACTTACAAGTACATCTTAACCACTTGTCCGAGTGGTATGATAAATGGCGAGTGAAAATAAATCAAAACAAATCTATACACACAACATTCACACTCAAAAAAGGAATATGTCCTAACATTACTTTTAACAATGTAATAATTCCCAAATCCGACACAGTAAAATATTTTTATTTTTTTTTTTTATTTAAGAAAATTTACAATCTATATAATAAGTAAATATGATGATATGAATATTACAGGACATGAAATCTTGAGGGAAGGGAGTGTCCAATGACACTACTTCCAATTTAAACTTGGTGGGGAGGTAACTTTATAATAAGCACTAGGCATTTTTTAATAAATCACGCGGCCATTTGCGTTTGAGGCGACGAGGGGGGTTATCAGGTATTGTGCAAGAAGAAAGTTTAGATATGAGTGGGTTTGGATGGTTAAAGGTATTTTTATGAATTTTGTTATAATGATAAGAGGCAAGAGTGGATATTGATGGTATGTTAAGATCATGATGTAGGGTGCGGTTGCTGACGTACCAGGGAGCATTAGAGAGGACACGCAGAGATATTGATTGGAACGCTTGGAATTTGATTAAGTTTGAATTTTTAGTGGTACCCCACAGTTGAATTCCGTAAGTCATTGCTGGACGTAATATTTGTTTATATATTAGTGTTTTGTTATTTAAAGAGATTTTGGATCGGAGAAGTGGTCTTAATTTGTGAAGCCTGAGGTTAAGGGAAGTTCTTTTAGCTTTGATGTGATTTGCCCAAGTTAGTCTTTTGTCGAGAACGAGTCCTAGGTATTTAACGGAATCGACGATGGGAATTGTTTGGTTATTTATGTAAACTGGAGAAATTGTTGTAGGCCTGAGGGTAAAGGTGATGTGAGTGGATTTATTTTCATTAACTTTAATTTTCCATTAGCTGAACCAATCTTGTAGTTGGGTTAGGTGGTCTTGGAGGTTGTTTGTAGTAGTGACTATTTCGGAGTTAGTTGATATTATGGCTGTGTCATCGGCAAAGGTAGCTAGAGTAGTGTTGATAGATTGTAGTAGATCTGCTGTATATATATTATAGAGAGTCGGGGAAAGAATACTGCCTTGAGGGACGCCTGCTTTAATAGGATGTGGATCAGAAGTATCGTCTTCACATCATACTGAAAAGGTACGGTTTGATAGGAAGGATTTGAGTAAGAGGAATAACGGAGTGGGTAAAAATAATAATTTGAATAGAAGTCCTTCATGCCAGACCCGATCAAACGCCTGAGCAACATCAAGAAAAATCCCAGAACAAAATTTTTTTTGTTCCAGAGATGAGGCAATAGTGTCGATTAGTCTGTGAAGTTGGTGAAGAGAGGAGTGTTTACTCCTAAAGCCGAATTGAGCGTTTGGAATACTTTGTTTCTCGTTAAGTATCGGATAAATTCTTTTTAATATGATTTTTTCTAAAATTTTTGAGAAGGTAGGAAGTAAGCTAATAGGCCTATATGAGGAGGGTTGGTCAGGTTTTCCTGGCTTGTAGATTAGGATGATAACTGAGTGTTTCCAGGTGGGAGGGATATAGGATAGACGAAGAATGCTATTGTAAATACAAGTGAGAAGAAGGTTTGCTTTCTTAGGCAGGTATTTAGCAATAGTATTAGTTATCAGGTCGTGGCCTGGGGATTTATTATTTTTTAAGTTTTTAATGATATTTAGGACTTCAGAAGGGGAGGTATGTTTTGTAGGGAGACACATTGGGAGAGTGTTTAGAAGTGATGCTTCAATATTAGAATAGTGGCTTCTATTGAGAAAGTTTGGATGTGGTGAGAATCTATTTTCAAGGTCTGATGCGAGTAAGTTTGCTTTGTCAAGATTTGACGAGGCTAGGGAGTTGTCGGGGTATCGTAGGGGAGGTATCTTAATTTTTTCCTTTAGGATATTTTTAGTGGCTTTCCAAAGAGAGTTGTCTGTATTAGAGAGAGATTCCAAGTAGTTGTGAAATTTGTCAGAATTGTGTTTTCGAAGAATATTTTTTAAGGAGTTATTGAGAGTGTTGAAATACTTTTTGTCAATCGGCAAGTGTGTTCTTTGCCATATACGGCGGGCTCGACGCTTTTCTGTAATGAGTTGTATTATGTGTGAGGGTAAAACATTGGTTGTGTGAGTGGTGGGTGAGTTGTTTTTAGAAGCATCGAGTGCAGCATCTTGTATGATATTTGTGAAGGAGTGTACTGCAGTATCTACGTCAGATGGGTTCTTTAAGGAGATGTTGAGGGTGATGGCATTTTCTATAGTTTGACTAAATTTTTTCCAGTTTGTTTTGCCCGGAGTGATAGTTGGGTAGTTTTTTGTAGTAGTTGAAGTATCGTTTAGAGTGAGTAATATTGGTATATGGTCAGAAGAGAGGTCTGAGGAATTGGTAATAGTATACTTTATGTGGCTAGGGAGCGTAGTGATAAAAAAGTCTAGAACGTCTGGACGTCTATTGGCATGTGAGGGCCAATATGTAGGGTAGGGAGGAGATATTATTTTAAGATTGTGATCGAGGATAAATCTGCTGAGGGTTCGACCTCTAGTATTAGGTTGACTAAAACCCCACTGGGGATGTTTAGCGTTGAAGTCCCCACCTACCAGGAAGTGAATACCGAGGGAATTAAAGAAGTGCTCGAAATCATTGGGATTTAATTTAGTGCCTGGACGGATGTAATTCGTTAGATAGTGGTAGGAATATGATTTAGTGTTAGGGAGATGTTAGTGGACTGTATGACGTTATTTTGATATGTGGGAAGAGAGGTATGTTTAATATTTGACTTTAATAATATTGCAGAACCCGCGTGGGAAGAGCCATCGGGATGGTTACATTGATATGTGGTATAGCCAGGAATGTTAAAGGAAGAGTTTGGAGTTAGGTGTGCTTCACAGATGAGTAAAATATCAATGGAGTTTAAAGAGAGGAAGGCATGCAGTTCGTTTTTTTGACGCACTAGACCATTGGCATTTCATTGAAGGATTGAGATAGAGTGAGGAATATTATTTTGTCTATTTATCATTAGACAAAATTAGTTTTTCAATGAGAGTAGTGAGTAGAGAGATCAGTGGATTAATGGTGGATTGGAAGTTTTGGAGAAAGAGCGCCATTTGGTGGGCTAAGTGGTCGTGATTTTGGGATGCGTTGGTGGGGGTGACTTGGCTCGGTAAATCAGATGTTGTAGCTTGGGCATAAGATTTTTTGGGTTGGGTGTTCATATTGGAAGTAGTGTTTACATTAGTGGATTTTACATTAGAGGGTACTTCTTTTAGGTTAGCTTGAGTTGGGTTTGACCTCTTGAGATGGTGGACAGATTGAATTTTTTTGAACACAGGGCATCCTCTGTAATTGGCTGGGTGGGCACCACTACATAGTGCGTATGTTGCTGGTTGGTTAGTCGGTTTTACACAGCTTTCAGACGCGTGAGAGTCTCCACAGCGTACACACTTTGGCGGGTGGTTGCAGTATGATTTTGTATGGCCGAAGCCTTGGCAACGGAGACATTGGATTGGTTGGTTGTTTGGTCGGGGCTCTTCAATTTTTATCTTAGTATAGTAGAGGTGGTCAATTTTAAAGACATCTTTGTTGTTGATATCAGGCTCCAAATCGACGAAAAAGAGCGGGAGAGGTTGTTTCGTGGTTCTATGTAAAACATTTGTGATGTTACGAGGCATGTGCCCGAGAGCTAAGAGTTCTTTCTCTATTTCTTTAATTGGTGTAGAGTGGTGAAGATTTCTGATAACTATTCTGAAGGATCTGTCTTGTTTTAGTTGATAGGTGTGAAAAGCAGCTTTGTTAGATTGTAAAAATTTAATGACAGAACGATACGAATCTGGTGAGCTTGTAGAGAGTTTTATGCCTTTTATGGAACTTTTACATACGAAGGGTTCACCATTCGTAAGTTGCTTAATGTTGTCACAGAAGGCCTTGTAATCATTAACCACACGAATAAAAATAGGTGGTGGGGGTTTGGTAGGTGCGGAAGAGTTTTCTAAATGCTCAGGTTCTTGCTCCATTTTTTCGGGTTCTGGATTGTTTTCGGATGCGTCGATCGTATCCGAAAATAAGGAAAATCGATTTTGAGTAACAAATACTTTTTTTGTTGCTTGCGGTCTTGAGGTTGGGGTGGATGGAGAAGTAATAGTGCGTTTTTCTGAAGTGGGGGTAATCCAGCCATCGCTGGGATCAGAATTTAAAGATTGATTAGGCGATCTATTTGGCACGCTCTGTATACGTGCTTTAGAAATGATAAGTGGAGATACGACAGTTTTAGATTTTTGTGATGGCATGGTGGTTTATCACTTAAGAGTGCGCTATGCAATCGAACGTCGATTAACGGGACGGACGGCCGAGTGCGTCCGCCGTAGATAACGATTAATTAAATAGAGGTACCTAATTAATTTGTTTAAAGTTACCAGAGCTAGAAGCCGGAGCTGCTTCGGTTGGATGTTGTTGTGCTTGATTTGGTTGTAGATCACTTTTAACGAGAAAAACGTTTTTGAATGATAAAAATCGGAGCAGAAATGTTTGAGTAATTTAGAATTTACGGAACAATATAGAGGCGAACAATGTTTCATGGTCAACGGTCGCCACAAGACTGAGTAAAATATTTAGGGCTATTTCTTGACAAAAGACTCACATGGAAAAAACACCTCCAAACCAAACGACTAACCCTAAACAATCGCATGCGTATGCTTAGACCACTGCTAATTAGGAATAAGTTCTCCACAAAAAAAAAGAAATAATAATAATAATAATAATAACTAACTAATCAATAGCCAAGAGTCACTAATGGGTGGCTGCTTAATTCACAACTTTCATGTCTTTTAATTACTTTCATCATATAAACTTTTTGTGCAAAATTGTATAGATTGTTTATGTCAAATAAAAATAAAATAAAATAAAAAGATATGGTTAGGGTGTTATTTGGATTGCGTAAGGGGGGTGATACTTTTTTTTCCTTGAGTATGTTTTTAGTTGCTTTCCATAAAGACTTATTATTATTTGTGAGTGAATTTATATAGTGTTGATATGATTCAGTATTATATTTGTATAGAAGATTTTTCAAGTTGCAGGAGAGACGATTGTAGGTGGATTTATCACTTGGAAGGTGTGTGCGTTGCCATCTAGCTCGAGCACGGCGCTTTTCTGTTAATAATTGAGATAAGTGTAGAGGGAGATTATCTTGTTTAGTTTTGGGGGAATGAGTATAGGAGGCTCTTGTTGCAGAATTTTTAATAATTTCGGTTAGAGATAGTACTGCGTTATCAATATCAGTATGATTTTTAAGTGAGATATTAAGAGAGACTTGGGATTCTACGGACTCACTGAAGATCTGCCAGTTGATTTTTCCAGGGGTCAGGGTAGGATAAGTTGTTTTAAGTGTGACGTTATCATTTAAAGATAGTAATACTGGAGTGTGATCAGATGAAAGATCGCTTAGGTTGGAGATATTTCGATTGATATGGTTTGGTAAGTTGGTTATGAAGAAATCTAAGATATCAGGCTGTCTATTTTGATGGGTTGGCCAGTAAGTAGGGTTAGGAGGAGAGAGGAATTTTAGGTTTTTATTTTGTATAACATTATGTAGTATTCGACCTCTGGTATTGGTAATTCTAGAGCCCCATGAGGTGTGTTTGCAGTTAAAGTCACCACCAGTTAGATAATTATTCCCAATGGAAAGAAGATAGTTCGTAAGTTCGTTAGAGTTAAGTTTTGCTTGAGGAGGAAAGAATGCAGAAGAAATAGTCGTTGGAATGTGGTTTAAGATTATTTTTATATTAGTTGCTTGAATAGAGTTGCTCTGGTAAGAAGGTAGAGTAGAGTGTTTAAGGTTTGATTTTATTATAATTGCTGATCCTGCATGAGCGTTACCACTTGGGTGATCGCAGTGGTATGTTATATATCCAGGAAGTTTGAATGAGGAGTTTAAGGTAAGATGTGCTTCGCTGATAAGGATAATATCAACGTGAGAGAGCTGTAGAAAAGCTTTAAGTTCATTTTTTTGTTTGTTTAGACCATTGGCATTCCATAAGAGGATGGATAGTGATTGTTGGATATTTAAGCTAGTTGGCATTTGATTGGGATAGAAGTTTAGTGATAACAGTGGTTAATAAAGAGATTAAGGGATTAATCAATGATTTAAAGTCTTCCAGGAAAGAAATTAGTTTGAGTGAAATTTGATCAGAGTTATCACCATTAGGTGTGTGGGGAGTGATATTCGGATCTTTGGTTGCTTGAGCATATGATTTGGATTGAGAATTCGAATTTGAAGTGATGTTTGCATAAATGGGCTGTACATTATTTGTATTATTTTGTTGAGAATGCGAAGTTGTTTGAGTTTTCTTGGGATTACGAGATGATTGAATTTCTTTATGTTTGGGACAACCTCGATAGTTTGCTGGATGGTTACCCTGACAAAGCGCACACTTGGCGCGTTGATCGGTGGGTTTTTGGCAGGAATCTGATAGGTGAAGTTCGCCACATCGAACGCATTTGGGTGTGTGATTGCAGTAAGCTTTTGTGTGGCCGTATTCTTGGCACCGAAGGCATTGGACTAAGTGATGTTTAATTCGAGGTTCTTCTGTTTTAATTTTAGTGTAGCATAGGTATTCGATTTGAAGATATCTTTATTGTTTATGGCTGGTTCTAGATCTATGAAGAATAATGGGAGTGGGACCTTAGTGTTATATTGTAGAACGTTTGTTACGTTTCTAGCGATGTGACCGAGATCAAGTAACTCTTTTTTAATATCATCAAGAAGGGTTGTGTGATGTAAGTTTCTGATTATAATTCTATAGGCTCGATCTTGTTTTGATTGATAAGTATGATAGTCCGCTTTGTTGGATTTTAGAAATTTTATTACTTCTCTGTACGAGTTTAGTGATGTAGTTAGGAGTTTAACTCCATTGGTGGAGCTCTTACAAGTGAATGGTTCGCCTTTTGTTAATGATTTAATTTGAGAGCAAAATGATTTGAAGTCATTTACTAGATTAATAAAGATTGGCGGAGGAGGTTTACTCTCAGAATGTTCTAGAATGTCTCCATTAGGGTCGTTATCTTTGGTTTCAGAAGAGTCATTGTTTTGATCGTCGAGGTTTGGTGGACTGAATAGAGAAAAGCGATTTGGCGTTACGAATTGTTTAGTTACTTTCGATGATTGATTAGGTGAGTACTGACGTTTATGATTATTTTGAGTTTTCCAATCGTCGTTGGAATTGGTTACTGATGAAAAAACTGATGAATCATTTGGCACGCTCTGTATGCGTGACTTTTGGATAATGAGTGGAGATACAGTTTTATTATTTTTATTATTAGGCATTTTAGGTAATAGCACTGATTAGGACCGTAGTGGTACGGTCGCGTGTTGGTCAATAAGAGTATAATGCGATAAGGCGTTAGTCCCGATCGCGGCGAGTCTTATGTTTTATACATTACTAATACCGCGATGAGCGCTGGAAGCGATAGCAATTCGATATAGTACACACGCTATCGAGAGCTGATAAAAGCGGAGCGCGTGGCAATTAACGTGTGGACTGTACGACGTCTAAACACGAACTGAGTTATATTTATAACTTAAATATTCTATTTCATGACTATAGTCGCCTAGAAACAACTCAAAAAACATGGACAAATCCATAGACCTTTTTTCTTAGAACAAGGTTTTTTTTTAAAAAAAAAAAATAAAAAAATAATCTATATCATGTTCAATAAGTAATTTAAAAGAAGGGTTACAATTATGAGGTGGTGAAAAGAGGAGGTCACAGTAGAGTTACCTTTAAATGAGTTTTATATTTAAAACAATTTAATTAAAGAGATCTTTGGACCAATGACGGTTAAGGCGTCATGTTAAGTTACCTGGAAGTGATTTGCTGTGTACTTAGGATATGAATTAGTTTGGGTGGCCTAGTATTTTGGAGTGGATTCTTCGATAGAAAGTGACTGCAGTCTGATTGACGAATGGAACTTAGAGGTCTTCGTGTAGAGCGACGTTTGTAACGAACCATGGTGCTTTTGTGACCATATGGAGGCAAATAGATTGTAACACTTGGATTGTCCTAAGATTTGAAGGTTTGGTAATATCCCAAAGGGCAATGCCGTAGGACCAGATTGGTTAGAGAAGACGGAGTAAGCGGTTAGACAAGCTCATGTTGAATTTGAAGATAGGTTTAATCAGGTGTAGACGTTAGTAGTTCTTTTCTTTTGCTTTTGAGAGGGGGAACCCCAAGTGAGTCTCCTGTCGAGTAAGTATTTGGCTTCCCTTGAGTGGGAAATTACTAAGTTATTGAAAGAAACTTCAGGACAGTCCTTTAGCTGAGGGTGAATGCAATTGAGTGGATCAAGGTCTGAGGCTAAGATAACAGAGTATTGTCAGCATATGTGCCCTGGAGGTTGTTTTCGGTGGTAGAAATATCCACTGTGAATAGGATGTACAAAATGGGAGCAATGTCTCTTCCTTGAGAAACGCCAGCATACCGTGAGAACCGGAGAGAATAAAATTAATTTTAACATCGAAAGACCTATTTTACATGTAAAGCTTGAGTAAGAGATAGTATGGCGTAGGAAAGATTTTTTTTTAATTTGTATAGGAGACCGGTGTGCTAGACCAAGTCAAATGCTTTAGCAACGTTTCGAGGGAGGTCACAATTTGATCAACAACTCGGTGAAGTTAGTGAAAAGTGGCGTGTTTAAGGCGAAAACTAAATTGGAATTCAGATAGCACGTTTTTTTCTTAAGAAGTAGGTTTTTAGGATTTTACCAATGCTTGGTAAAAGACTGATTGGTCTGTATGAATCCGCTTTATCGGGAGGCTTGTTAGGTTTAAGGGACAATAACTGTTGTCTTCCAGGAGGTAGGAAAGTATGAAAGTCGGAAAATGGCATAAACAGTAATATAGACAAACTATACATAAACATTAATTTATATTTTCACATCTAAATTTTAATTTCATATTATAGTTCACAGCATGAAAACTGGTCCCTGGCTGCTATAAATCTAGTGGCCATTAAATTCCAATACGCTCTAAACTGTTAGTTTTTATGTTGCGACTTGCAGACTATAAGTATTATTTACTACATTTATTGACTATTTTCTATTAAGTAACTTTTATTGTACCGATATGAATGAATAGTATTATAATTTATAACATTATTTTAACTTTTTACATGTAGTTATAATTCTATTGCACTATACAGACGTAAATTGCAATTTTTATTAAACACATTATATTGTGTATAAATAAGTTATTAGCAACTTTTTATAATTCTTAAAAATAACATGGATTAGTTAATTTTAAAAACTGTGAACTAGAATTTGAACTAGTTCATATTTAATGTATTGAACCTGAACATGAACTAGTTCGTTTTATAAAAAAAACTTTCCCATCACTAGTTACCATAGATTTTTGGTAGATTAAATACTATATAACAGTATAATCTCACCAATTGTACATTATTATTGTTATTATTATTATTTTAGGTATGTGAAGTTGAGGAAACTGTTTAATTCTAATTTATATTTAATATATGGTATAAAAATCTCCAAAAAATTATCTTTATCTTAAAATATTTTTAATTATTTTAATTTTTTTTTTTCAGATTTGGTGTTCTATTTTTGAGGAAAATCTGGTTCCTTTTATGATGAATATCTTGATAGTTGAGTTAGATATATAATCTTGCTATTCATTCAAATTCACTAGATGTTGATGCAAAAATTAAGTAAAAATTCTATTTAATGATTGTTTGAGGTACTCCATACAATCTGTCTACTATGGATATACTAATAGCAGAAAATATAAGCAATAATACAAAAAATACAAAAGCTAACAGAAAAAAAATCCAACTAAATAATAAAATTATACATTGTGCTAGATTACAAAGAAAACATTTTATAAAAATAAAAGTAAAAAAACAAAAAACAAAAAGTATTAAAACTAAAGTAAATCAACGGTTAACAATTAGTATTAATATTGATGCAGTAAAACAACAAATATTTAATACCAAAAAAAAACTAGCAAAAAACCATTCTAAAAATACCAAAACCTCAAACAGTTGTGAATCATTAATAAATATAATTGCACCAACTACTAATAATACTAATAAACAGCTCGATAAGATACCAAGTAACATAAAACAAAAAAATGGGAGCAACTGCTGTTTAATGGAAAGAAAGAAAAATAGAAGACATAGAAAATCAAGTAATCAACCTCCTTTAAAAGTAAACACTGTGTGTTTAAATATGTCTTTAAATAGTATGTATTATAAAAATAATTTTATATTAATTCATAGTTTTAATAATATTGAGTTTTTAAACATGTTTGAATTTCTACCAAGTTTAGAATTTAAAGTTATTGATCAAACTTATGCTTGTAATTATAATCATACTTTTCCTTCTTGTCTAAATAGCAATATTTTACAACCTGATGATTCAACTATAGAAGAAAATTATGTTCATAACTCAAAACAAACTATTTATAAGAATAAAAATAAAACTAAAAGTGATAAGAACTGTGAGTTGAATATTTTTAAACCTTTATTACTTCAATCTTGGTGGACCTATGATCCTTATACACAAACGTTATTTTTCACAGTTAATGAGTTGAAAAAACTAAAAAAATATTACTCTGAAATGCGTGAAATAGAAAATATATCATCAACACATAGAAAATATTCTAAAAAAACTATCAGGAAAGAAGCGTCATTAATTAAAGAATTGTTTTTTAAAATATCAGAAACAAAAAAAAAACATTCTGTTTATGAATCAAACTTATGTATGATAGAGAAAGTGTCTTTCTCACCAAAACTATATTCCAAGACAATGAAAAATAAAAGAACTCGAGTTTTTTATGATTCATATTCAAAAATAACATCAAAAATATATTACCTAATAATAGAAATAGAAAAATTACAATCATATCAAAAATCAAATTCGAAAATGACCAATATAAAAAAATTATCAAGAATGTATTCAAAATTGTTTAAAATTAAAGCATTGCTATCTTCTTTTAAAATTACTTACATAGAAGAAGCATCAAGTTTACCAAAAACTTATTCAGAGGTAACGGCAAAATTTAGATTATCTCTGCCAATAATTCAATTCAAAAATACTAAAATAAAAATCTTAAGAAAACTTAATTTGTTTTTAAATAAATTGTATTTTAAAGCAGGAAAAGCACCATTTATACTTTCAAATTCGACTAAATTTATAAATATAAAATATTGTTTTAAAAAATACTTCAAAATGATTATAATTAGTTTACAAGATTTAAGAAAATTGTACTCCAAGATGAGTTTAATGAAGAAATTTTCTCCGCCAAAAACATATTCTCAGTTTATTGCGTATAATAAATTATTTCTCCTAAAAAAGTTTTCTATAAAGAACATAAGAAATCAACAATTTCTATCAAAAGTGTATTCTAATATTTATTTCAAAGGTACATTATCATTACTGAAAATATATCCTTATGAAACCATCCAAGATAAACGATCTATATTTAAATTTTATAATAAAGCAAAGAGTAAATTATCTATGTCCATTACATATTCTAAGGTGAATTTAAAAAAGCGACTATCGATATCAAATAAATATTCCGAGAAGTATCCATCTCTGCCAATTACATATCTCAAAAAGAATATGATGAAAAAATTTTCTTTTTCAAACAGATATTTTAAGGATACTGTAAAAAAAGAACTAACTCTACTAAATACATGCTTAGAAAATTCTGTTGAGAAGGAACTATTGCAACCAAATAAGTATTCTGTGGAAGTTATAAAGAATAGATTAAATCTTCCAAAAGCTAATCTTAATTTGTCTATAAAAAATATAGTATCTGTACCAAACACACATTTTGAAGTGACTATAGATGAAAAATGTATCAAAAATGTATTAAACATCAACTCTAAAATGGTTGTAAAGAAAAAAAAGAAATCTCTAAGGTTAAATCCTCAACAGATTACAACAGATGAACCAATTGTATCCATATTGGATGAAGCAACTACAACTAAAATAACACCTCAAAAAAAAAAATTTTTGGTTGGTCTAGGATTATCGTCATGTGTACACAGTGAAAAAAAGAATGTGAGATCTAGATTATCAAAAAAAAGAAAAATTCATCCAAAGGTAACAATTTTTATTGCTTGTTGCTTTTAATTTTGTTTCTCTTTTAAAATAGGATTCCAATTAGGATTAAATTGTAATGGTTTATTTTAATTTGTAAATAAATAACACTTTTTGATTAGAAATATAATTATAATTTATTTGAAAACATCATTGATAATTTTTGTGTTACAATATTGGTATTATCAATATTTAATAGGAGACTATACTATTGCAATACTATCTGTTCAATATTTATAATTATTAAATATATTTTTATAATAATTTTTATTTAAATTTGGTATTTTTGCTTATGATTAAATAAATAAGATTGTACTAATATTATTAATACTCATAACAAATTAACTTCCTTAGAATTGAAAAAAAATTAGACAATTTTATAAATTCTCCACTTTTGCAACATTTACATACATAACAATATATTGTTGAGTAACTAATAGTTGTTTACGAAAACCAGATCATTGTTTAAATGAGAAATTTTAATAAATCTTTATATTGGATATAAACTTAAAAAAATGTGACTAGAATGTTTTAAAAATTATTTATTTTTCAGGCTATTAACATAGATAATAAAGAAAAAACTAAACAATCGAATCATGATCGAACTAGTTCAGGTAGTTTGTTTATTTTAATATTATTAAGAAAAGTAAATTATTTTTGTTTATACTACTAAAATATGAATATTAATTATTTATATATACGTATTGTATTTAATTGAACTTGTCAAAGTTTTTTAATTGTATTTTAAGTATTCAATTATAAAAAATGGAATTTGTACTTATTAATCTATTTAAAAGAAAATTAATTTAATTTTTTCGCTGTTGAATACATTTTACATAATATAAGTATACATACTGGATGATTCTATGATATAATGATACTTATTATCTTAAGAACTCTTAATATTTATTGAAATATTTGTATTTATTTATTATTATTACTATTATTTTTTGTTTCAAGTCGTTACAAAACAAATTTTTTTTTTTATATTATGTTTTGTATTTTTTCTTTAATTCATGGCATCCGTTTTTAATTTCATATTTCGAAAACGAATATTATTCATATTATTTTGATACATAATATTCAAATTTTGTTCAAAAATTTAATCAATACTTTTATAGTAGTATTCTAAGTTTTAATGAGTGGAGTATTGAACTAAATTTTGTGGACTATCACTAATCAAAACTTTAAATATTTGCAACTCATAAACTACTCTTCTAAAATTTGACTTTTATGTATTAAATACTCCAAATAAATAATCAACTTAAAATAAAAATAGAAAAAATATATTGTGTAACGACTTAAAATTATGTAATAACCATATTTTCTAAAACATTAATAATTTTAGAACTAATTAATGTACTTCATTAAAAGAATTATCTGGTATATGTATTCTTTAATTGTTACTTATTGTCAATTAAAATTTAAAAATACATAATGAATAAATTTCAGAAAAAGTGAAGAGAACGTATCCATCAAAAAAATCCAACTGTAAAAAAGATGATCAAAAGCATACCGTCATGTATGTATAAATAGTTAGTGCTGAATGACGATCAACAACGTCCACTAATAATTGGATTGTTGGTGTAATATTTTTTTTTTAGCCCTACTTTGATCTCAGCAGAAAAACCATTAGGATCATCAATTAATATAGATCATTCTTGTATTCCTGAATGCAGTTCTTGTAACAGAAAATTTGATTTACTAGAAACTCCTTTTCATATAGCACAAATAAAAAATCCAGATAAGCAAAAAGCGTGTTTGGAAAGTATGAAATTTATATTACATATTTAACATCTCTTTTTAATTTTTAACAATAAGAATAACTAGATTTATATGGTTAAAACTAAAAACAAACTGGTGTTTAGAAAATTTATGTTTTAATTAAATATTTATTTAAACACCTATATTTAAACTTAGTCTTAACTCTTGAATAGTTTTGATTAATATTTCAGTTCTACAAGTTGTTAAAAATCTGAAATTTTTTTGATCAACGAATATTTTACTGTATTTATATTGATATTTTTATAGATGCTTCTCATTTAATTGGATCAGATTCGTGTTTATGTACTGGTTGTTACCAGGCCATAGAAAAACGAACTTCTATAAAGAATCTTAAAAAACGTGCCTGTATTATAATGGCTTGTGAACAAACTGTGTCTATTGATTTTAATTCGAAATGGATGGATATTATAAAATCTACGCTTTTATCAAATAAGGTATATAAAATATTATGTTATGTAGGTACCTTCGTCCTTCACGTTAACATTTACAAATTAAAACCAAAAAAAAAACTTTTATGATATATATTACATCATATTAAGATTATTTTTAAGCTTTAAGTTTATGGACCTGATGACAGGAGCAGTAACAAGAACTAGATTGTCATCCATTACCCATATCCTGTGAAGAGTTCGAAGAAAAATTGAATTTATTAGCCAGTTTAAATTAAGCAACACGAGATTGAAAATTACAATGTCGAACAGTTGAACAATCGAATTGTGAAGAATGGAAAAGGAAGAAATAAAGATTGACTACCAAATTTTGCAAATCTGCAAATGCGCAAACAACTCCTAAAGAAAAACATATAATTTCAATTTATAACAATCGGATTATTTTCTATGGTACCTCTGCAACTGCAATTTAACTATATTTTACTTGAAAATATTTTCTGTAACAATTTAATAACTTGAATTTAGTTACGAATACAATTTGAACCTATATTGTGGCAAAGAATTATAGTTTCTTTATGTATGCAGTGAAATTGGCAGGACCATTGTTGACTTCGATTCACCATTATTGCTTCCAGATGGACTAGTTGGACGATTCAATTATAGAAATTAAATGTCCTTTCTATAAAATATTTCACACCTATGAAGACATAACAAAAATTAAAGTTTATGGAAATACAAACAACAATTTAATTTAAAACACATATATATTAATACCAAGTTCACAAGCAACTTCACATAACTAATAGAAAATTCTGTTACTTATTGTGTGGACACCAAAGGTATAATAAATATATATATATATTTTTTTCATATATTATATTATTTATAATGTACATTATTATATTATATAATATTATGTATTTGTACTATTATAGGGATATGTGTTGATAAAATAGAACGTGACGATGAGTTTGGAAAAACAAAATGGAAGTTATTTTATCGAGTTTTACCTAAATTACTTGTTACCAGAACTATTAACCTCAGTTAAATAAAGTTAAATTTAATTGTAATTTATTTTTATAAAATTTTAATTATAAATGTTTGGCAATATAATATAATATCTATGAATATAAACAGATTTTATTATAAAATATATATATTATATAGGTAGCGACATTGTGTTTATCATCGGCATAAAGCACTTTTGCTAATAACCCATATAACAAAATAATGTGTTCTAGAATCTCCGCCCGCACCGTTCTTACCCGTGAGACGGTGTCAATAACACTAATGATCATTTACTACGCACACACTTGTAAGCTTGCACGCACGCCCTTATATTATTGCCTATACTAAACTCCTTAGAAACTGTACGTTTGCAATCCCCTTAATATTATTTAGTTTTATATTCCCATTCATTTAGTCTGATTTTAATTTGAAATATAAAAATGTAATATATTATGTAATGAAAATGTATAATATTTTAAGTAAAAAGTTTTTTCTGCCATTTTGTATAACTTACCTTTTAAGGAGTTCTATATAGGCAATTTCCAAATGAATAACTGCGAGTCATGTAATTATTGTGTATAGATAGGTGTGGATTTAACTTTTTAATAACTATCGATTCTCATTTTAAATTATTTACCCTACTTAAAACAAAATTAAAACTATTGTTTGGAAAATGAAGTAATA